>NW_028291681.1:0-300000 GCF_059453375.1 Lepisosteus platostomus
GGTTGACCAAACTTGCAGAAACATGTTTATTTCTGCTGAAAAACATGTTTTGACACTTTCAGCACACTGGGGTTAAGATCTGAGTGTGTGGGCTCTTCTGAGCCTTGTTGCTACATGGGGATTCAGTTGTCTGAAAAAACGCGTTTATTTCGGGCTGAAAAACACGTTTTGAAAAGTGTACTGTTACTGCCCCATAACTTACATGGGGTTGACCAAACTTGCAGAAACATGTTTATTTCTGCTGAAAAACACGTTTTGACCCTTTCTGCACACTGGGGTTAAGAGCTGAGTGTGTGGGCTCTTCTGAGACTTGCTGCTACATGGGTATTCAGTTGTCTGAAAAAACGCGTTTATTTCGGGCTGAAAAACACGTTTTGAAAAGTGTACTGTTACTGCCCCATAACTTACATGGGGTTGACCAAACTTGCAGAAACATGTTTATTTCTGCTGAAAAACATGTTTTGACACTTTCAGCACACTGGGGTTAAGATCTGAGTGTGTGGGCTCTTCTGAGCCTTGTTGCTACATGGGGATTCAGTTGTCTGAAAAAACGCGTTTATTTCGGGCTGAAAAACACGTTTTGCAGAGTGTACTGTTACTGCCCCATAACTTACATGGGATTGACCAAACTTGCAGAAACATGTTTATTTCTGCTGAAAAACACGTGTTGACCCTTTCTGCACACTGGGGTTAAGAGCTGAGTGTGTGGGCTCTTCTGAGACTTGCTGCTACATGGGTATTCAGTTGTCTGAAAAAACGCGTTTATTTCGGGCTGAAAAACACGTTTTGAAAAGTGTACTGTTACTGCCCCATAACTTACATGGGGTTGACCAAACTTGCAGAAACATGTTTATTTCTGCTGAAAAACATGTTTTGACACTTTCAGCACACTGGGGTTAAGATCTGAGTGTGTGGGCTCTTCTGAGCCTTGCTGCTACATGGGGATTCAGTTTTCTGAAAAAACGCGTTTATTTCGGGCTGAAAAACACGTTTTGCAGAGTGTACTGTTACTGCCCCATAACTTACATGGGGTTGACCAAACTTGCAGAAACATGTTTATTTCTGCTGAAAAACATGTTTTGACACTTTCAGCACACTGGGGTTAAGATCTGAGTGTGTGGGCTCTTCTGAGCCTTGTTGCTACATGGGGATTCAGTTGTCTGAAAAAACGCGTTTATTTCGGGCTGAAAAACACGTTTTGAAAAGTGTACTGTTACTGCCCCATAACTTACATGGGGTTGACCAAACTTGCAGAAACATGTTTATTTCTGCTGAAAAACATGTTTTGACACTTTCAGCACACTGGGGTTAAGATCTGAGTGTGTGGGCTATTCTGAGCCTTGCTGCTACATGGGTATTCAGTTGTCTGAAAAAACGCGTTTATTTCGGGCTGAAAAACACGTTTTGAAAAGTGTACTGTTACTGCCCCATAACTTACATGGGGTTGACCAAACTTGCAGAAACATGTTTATTTCTGCTGAAAAACATGTTTTGACACTTTCAGCACACTGGGGTTAAGATCTGAGTGTGTGGGCTCTTCTGAGCCTTGTTGCTACATGGGGATTCAGTTGTCTGAAAAAACGCGTTTATTTCGGGCTGAAAAACACGTTTTGAAAAGTGTACTGTTACTGCCCCATAACTTACATGGGGTTGACCAAACTTGCAGAAACATGTTTATTTCTGCTGAAAAACATGTTTTGACACTTTCAGCACACTGGGGTTAAGATCTGAGTGTGTGGGCTCTTCTGAGCCTTGTTGCTACATGGGGATTCAGTTGTCTGAAAAAACGCGTTTATTTCGGGCTGAAAAACACGTTTTGAAAAGTGTACTGTTACTGCCCCATAACTTACATGGGGTTGACCAAACTTGCAGAAACATGTTTATTTCTGCTGAAAAACATGTTTTGACACTTTCAGCACACTGGGGTTAAGATCTGAGTGTGTGGGCTCTTCTGAGCCTTGTTGCTACATGGGGATTCAGTTGTCTGAAAAAACGCGTTTATTTCGGGCTGAAAAACACGTTTTGAAAAGTGTACTGTTACTGCCCCATAACTTACATGGGGTTGACCAAACTTGCAGAAACATGTTTATTTCTGCTGAAAAACATGTTTTGACACTTTCAGCACACTGGGGTTAAGATCTGAGTGTGTGGGCTCTTCTGAGCCTTGTTGCTACATGGGGATTCAGTTGTCTGAAAAAACGCGTTTATTTCGGGCTGAAAAACACGTTTTGAAAAGTGTACTGTTACTGCCCCATAACTTACATGGGGTTGACCAAACTTGCAGAAACATGTTTATTTCTGCTGAAAAACATGTTTTGACACTTTCAGCACACTGGGGTTAAGATCTGAGTGTGTGGGCTCTTCTGAGCCTTGTTGCTACATGGGGATTCAGTTGTCTGAAAAAACGCGTTTATTTCGGGCTGAAAAACACGTTTTGAAAAGTGTACTGTTACTGCCCCATAACTTACATGGGGTTGACCAAACTTGCAGAAACATGTTTATTTCTGCTGAAAAACATGTTTTGACACTTTCAGCACACTGGGGTTAAGATCTGAGTGTGTGGGCTCTTCTGAGCCTTGCTGCTACATGGGGATTCAGTTGTCTGAAAAAACGCGTTTATTTCGGGCTGAAAAACACGTTTTGCAGATTGTACTGTTACTGCCCCATAACTTACATGGGATTGACCAAACTTGCAGAAACATGTTTATTTCTGCTGAAAAACACGTTTTGACCCTTTCTGCACACTGGGGTTAAGAGCTGAGTGTGTGGGCTCTTCTGAGACTTGCTGCTACATGGGTATTCAGTTGTCTGAAAAAACGCGTTTATTTCGGGCTGAAAAACACGTTTTGAAAAGTGTACTGTTACTGCCCCATAACTTACATGGGGTTGACCAAACTTGCAGAAACATGTTTATTTCTGCTGAAAAACATGTTTTGACACTTTCAGCACACTGGGGTTAAGATCTGAGTGTGTGGGCTCTTCTGAGCCTTGCTGCTACATGGGTATTCAGTTGTCTGAAAAAACGCGTTTATTTCGGGCTGAAAAACACGTTTTGAAAAGTGTACTGTTACTGCCCCATAACTTACATGGGGTTGACCAAACTTGCAGAAACATGTTTATTTCTGCTGAAAAACATGTTTTGAACCTTTCTGCACACTGGGGTTAAGATCTGAGTGTGTGGGCTCTTCTGAGCCTTGCTGCTACATGGGGATTCAGTTGTCTGAAAAAACGCGTTTATTTCGGGCTGAAAAACACGTTTTGCAGAGTGTACTGTTACTGCCCCATAACTTACATGGGGTTGACCAAACTTGCAGAAACATGTTTATTTCTGCTGAAAAACATGTTTTGACACTTTCAGCACACTGGGGTTAAGATCTGAGTGTGTGGGCTCTTCTGAGCCTTGTTGCTACATGGGGATTCAGTTGTCTGAAAAAACGCGTTTATTTCGGGCTGAAAAACACGTTTTGAAAAGTGTACTGTTACTGCCCCATAACTTACATGGGGTTGACCAAACTTGCAGAAACATGTTTATTTCTGCTGAAAAACATGTTTTGACACTTTCAGCACACTGGGGTTAAGATCTGAGTGTGTGGGCTCTTCTGAGCCTTGTTGCTACATGGGGATTCAGTTGTCTGAAAAAACGCGTTTATTTCGGGCTGAAAAACACGTTTTGAAAAGTGTACTGTTACTGCCCCATAACTTACATGGGGTTGACCAAACTTGCAGAAACATGTTTATTTCTGCTGAAAAACATGTTTTGAACCTTTCTGCACACTGGGGTTAAGATCTGAGTGTGTGGGCTCTTCTGAGCCTTGTTGCTACATGGGGATTCAGTTGTCTGAAAAAACGCGTTTATTTCGGGCTGAAAAACACGTTTTGAAAAGTGTACTGTTACTGCCCCATAACTTACATGGGGTTGACCAAACTTGCAGAAACATGTTTATTTCTGCTGAAAAACATGTTTTGACACTTTCAGCACACTGGGGTTAAGATCTGAGTGTGTGGGCTCTTCTGAGCCTTGTTGCTACATGGGGATTCAGTTGTCTGAAAAAACGCGTTTATTTCGGGCTGAAAAACACGTTTTGAAAAGTGTACTGTTACTGCCCCATAACTTACATGGGGTTGACCAAACTTGCAGAAACATGTTTATTTCTGCTGAAAAACATGTTTTGAACCTTTCTGCACACTGGGGTTAAGATCTGAGTGTGTGGGCTCTTCTGAGCCTTGTTGCTACATGGGGATTCAGTTGTCTGAAAAAACGCGTTTATTTCGGGCTGAAAAACACGTTTTGAAAAGTGTACTGTTACTGCCCCATAACTTACATGGGGTTGACCAAACTTGCAGAAACATGTTTATTTCTGCTGAAAAACATGTTTTGACACTTTCAGCACACTGGGGTTAAGATCTGAGTGTGTGGGCTCTTCTGAGCATTGTTGCTACATGGGGATTCAGTTGTCTGAAAAAACGCGTTTATTTCGGGCTGAAAAACACGTTTTGAAAAGTGTACTGTTACTGCCCCATAACTTACATGGGGTTGACCAAACTTGCAGAAACATGTTTATTTCTGCTGAAAAACATGTTTTGACACTTTCAGCACACTGGGGTTAAGATCTGAGTGTGTGGGCTCTTCTGAGCCTTACTGCTACATGGGGATTCAGTTGTCTGAAAAAACGCGTTTATTTCGGGCTGAAAAACACGTTTTGCAGAGTGTACTGTTACTGCCCCATAAAATACATGGGGTTGACCAAACTTGCAGAAACATGTTTATTTCTGCTGAAAAACACGTTTTGACCCTTTCTGCACACTGGGGTTAAGATCTGAGTGTGTGGGCTCTTCTGAGCCTTGCTGCTACATGGGTATTCAGTTGTCTGAAAAAACGCGTTTATTTCGGGCTGAAAAACACGTTTTGAAAAGTGTACTGTTACTGCCCCATAACTTACATGGGGTTGACCAAACTTGCAGAAACATGTTTATTTATGCTGAAAAACATGTTTTGACACTTTCAGCACACTGGGGTTAAGATCTGAGTGTGTGGGCTCTTCTGAGCCTTGCTGCTACATGGGGATTCAGTTGTCTGAAAAAACGCGTTTATTTCGGGCTGAAAAACACGTTTTGCAGAGTGTACTGTTACTGCCCCATAACTTACATGGGGTTGACCAATCTTGCAGAAACATGTTTATTTCTGCTGAAAAACACGTTTTGACCCTTTCTGCACACTGGGGTTAAGATCTGAGTGTGTGGGCTCTTCTGAGCCTTGCTGCTACATGGGTATTCAGTTGTCTGAAAAAACGCGTTTATTTCGGGCTGAAAAACACGTTTTGAAAAGTGTACTGTTACTGCCCCATAACTTACATGGGGTTGACCAAACTTGCAGAAACATGTTTATTTCTGCTGAAAAACATGTTTTGACACTTTCAGCACACTGGGGTTAAGATCTGAGTGTGTGGGCTCTTCTGAGCCTTGTTGCTACATGGGGATTCAGTTGTCTGAAAAAACGCGTTTATTTCGGGCTGAAAAACACGTTTTGAAAAGTGTACTGTTACTGCCCCATAACTTACATGGGGTTGACCAAACTTGCAGAAACATGTTTATTTCTGCTGAAAAACATGTTTTGACACTTTCAGCACACTGGGGTTAAGATCTGAGTGTGTGGGCTATTCTGAGCCTTGCTGCTACATGGGTATTCAGTTGTCTGAAAAAACGCGTTTATTTCGGGCTGAAAAACACGTTTTGAAAAGTGTACTGTTACTGCCCCATAACTTACATGGGGTTGACCAAACTTGCAGAAACATGTTTATTTCTGCTGAAAAACATGTTTTGACACTTTCAGCACACTGGGGTTAAGATCTGAGTGTGTGGGCTCTTCTGAGCCTTGTTGCTACATGGGGATTCAGTTGTCTGAAAAAACGCGTTTATTTCGGGCTGAAAAACACGTTTTGAAAAGTGTACTGTTACTGCCCCATAACTTACATGGGGTTGACCAAACTTGCAGAAACATGTTTATTTCTGCTGAAAAACATGTTTTGACACTTTCAGCACACTGGGGTTAAGATCTGAGTGTGTGGGCTCTTCTGAGCCTTGTTGCTACATGGGGATTCAGTTGTCTGAAAAAACGCGTTTATTTCGGGCTGAAAAACACGTTTTGAAAAGTGTACTGTTACTGCCCCATAACTTACATGGGGTTGACCAAACTTGCAGAAACATGTTTATTTCTGCTGAAAAACATGTTTTGACACTTTCAGCACACTGGGGTTAAGATCTGAGTGTGTGGGCTCTTCTGAGCCTTGTTGCTACATGGGGATTCAGTTGTCTGAAAAAACGCGTTTATTTCGGGCTGAAAAACACGTTTTGAAAAGTGTACTGTTACTGCCCCATAACTTACATGGGGTTGACCAAACTTGCAGAAACATGTTTATTTCTGCTGAAAAACATGTTTTGACACTTTCAGCACACTGGGGTTAAGATCTGAGTGTGTGGGCTCTTCTGAGCCTTACTGCTACATGGGGATTCAGTTGTCTGAAAAAACGCGTTTATTTCGGGCTGAAAAACACGTTTTGCAGAGTGTACTGTTACTGCCCCATAACTTACATGGGGTTGACCAAACTTGCAGAAACATGTTTATTTCTGCTGAAAAACACGTTTTGACCCTTTCTGCACACTGGGGTTAAGATCTGAGTGTGTGGGCTCTTCTGAGCCTTGCTGCTACATGGGTATTCAGTTGTCTGAAAAAACGCGTTTATTTCGGGCTGAAAAACACGTTTTGAAAAGTGTACTGTTACTGCCCCATAACTTACATGGGGTTGACCAAACTTGCAGAAACATGTTTATTTCTGCTGAAAAACATGTTTTGACACTTTCAGCACACTGGGATTAAGATCTGAGTGTGTGGGCTCTTCTGAGCCTTGTTGCTACATGGGGATTCAGTTGTCTGAAAAAACGCGTTTATTTCGGGCTGAAAAACACGTTTTGAAAAGTGTACTGTTACTGCCCCATAACTTACATGGGGTTGACCAAACTTGCAGAAACATGTTTATTTCTGCTGAAAAACATGTTTTGACACTTTCAGCACACTGGGGTTAAGAGCTGAGTGTGTGGGCTCTTCTGAGCCTTGCTGCTACATGGGTATTCAGTTGTCTGAAAAAACGCGTTTATTTCGGGCTGAAAAACACGTTTTGAAAAGTGTACTGTTACTGCCCCATAACTTACATGGGGTTGACCAAACTTGCAGAAACATGTTTATTTCTGCTGAAAAACATGTTTTGACACTTTCAGCACACTGGGGTTAAGATCTGAGTGTGTGGGCTCTTCTGAGCCTTGTTGCTACATGGGGATTCAGTTGTCTGAAAAAACGCGTTTATTTCGGGCTGAAAAACACGTTTTGAAAAGTGTGCTGTTACTGCCCCATAACTTACATGGGGTTGACCAAACTTGCAGAAACATGTTTATTTCTGCTGAAAAACATGTTTTGACACTTTCAGCACACTGGGGTTAAGATCTGAGTGTGTGGGCTCTTCTGAGCCTTGCTGCTACATGGGGATTCAGTTGTCTGAAAAAACGCGTTTATTTCGGGCTGAAAAACACGTTTTGCAGAGTGTACTGTTACTGCCCCATAACTTACATGGGATTGACCAAACTTGCAGAAACATGTTTATTTCTGCTGAAAAACACGTTTTGACCCTTTCTGCACACTGGGGTTAAGAGCTGAGTGTGTGGGCTCTTCTGAGACTTGCTGCTACATGGGTATTCAGTTGTCTGAAAAAACGCGTTTATTTCGGGCTGAAAAACACGTTTTGAAAAGTGTACTGTTACTGCCCCATAACTTACATGGGGTTGACCAAACTTGCAGAAACATGTTTATTTCTGCTGAAAAACATGTTTTGAACCTTTCTGCACACTGGGGTTAAGATCTGAGTGTGTGGGCTCTTCTGAGCCTTGCTGCTACATGGGGATTCAGTTGTCTGAAAAAACGCGTTTATTTCGGGCTGAAAAACACGTTTTGCAGAGTGTACTGTTACTGCCCCATAACTTACATGGGGTTGACCAAACTTGCAGAAACATGTTTATTTCTGCTGAAAAACATGTTTTGACACTTTCAGCACACTGGGGTTAAGATCTGAGTGTGTGGGCTCTTCTGAGCCTTGTTGCTACATGGGGATTCAGTTGTCTGAAAAAACGCGTTTATTTCGGGCTGAAAAACACGTTTTGAAAAGTGTACTGTTACTGCCCCATAACTTACATGGGGTTGACCAAACTTGCAGAAACATGTTTATTTCTGCTGAAAAACATGTTTTGACACTTTCAGCACACTGGGGTTAAGATCTGAGTGTGTGGGCTCTTCTGAGCCTTGCTGCTACATGGGGATTCAGTTGTCTGAAAAAACGCGTTTATTTCGGGCTGAAAAACACGTTTTGCAGAGTGTACTGTTACTGCCCCATAACTTACATGGGATTGACCAAACTTGCAGAAACATGTTTATTTCTGCTGAAAAACACGTTTTGACCCTTTCTGCACACTGGGGTTAAGAGCTGAGTGTGTGGGCTCTTCTGAGACTTGCTGCTACATGGGTATTCAGTTGTCTGAAAAAACGCGTTTATTTCGGGCTGAAAAACACGTTTTGAAAAGTGTACTGTTACTGCCCCATAACTTACATGGGGTTGACCAAACTTGCAGAAACATGTTTATTTCTGCTGAAAAACATGTTTTGACACTTTCAGCACACTGGGGTTAAGATCTGAGTGTGTGGGCTCTTCTGAGCCTTGTTGCTACATGGGGATTCAGTTGTCTGAAAAAACGCGTTTATTTCGGGCTGAAAAACACGTTTTGAAAAGTGTACTGTTACTGCCCCATAACTTACATGGGGTTGACCAAACTTGCAGAAACATGTTTATTTCTGCTGAAAAACATGTTTTGACACTTTCAGCACACTGGGGTTAAGATCTGAGTGTGTGGGCTCTTCTGAGCCTTGCTGCTACATGGGTATTCAGTTGTCTGAAAAAACGCGTTTATTTCGGGCTGAAAAACACGTTTTGAAAAGTGTACTGTTACTGCCCCATAACTTACATGGGGTTGACCAAACTTGCAGAAACATGTTTATTTCTGCTGAAAAACATGTTTTGAACCTTTCTGCACACTGGGGTTAAGATCTGAGTGTGTGGGCTCTTCTGAGCCTTGCTGCTACATGGGGATTCAGTTGTCTGAAAAAACGCGTTTATTTCGGGCTGAAAAACACGTTTTGCAGAGTGTACTGTTACTGCCCCATAACTTACATGGGGTTGACCAAACTTGCAGAAACATGTTTATTTCTGCTGAAAAACACGTTTTGACCCTTTCTGCACACTGGGGTTAAGAGCTGAGTGTGTGGGCTCTTCTGAGACTTGCTGCTACATGGGTATTCAGTTGTCTGAAAAAACGCGTTTATTTCGGGCTGAAAAACACGTTTTGAAAAGTGTACTGTTACTGCCCCATAACTTACATGGGGTTGACCAAACTTGCAGAAACATGTTTATTTCTGCTGAAAAACATGTTTTGACACTTTCAGCACACTGGGGTTAAGATCTGAGTGTGTGGGCTCTTCTGAGCCTTGTTGCTACATGGGGATTCAGTTGTCTGAAAAAACGCGTTTATTTCGGGCTGAAAAACACGTTTTGAAAAGTGTACTGTTACTGCCCCATAACTTACATGGGGTTGACCAAACTTGCAGAAACATGTTTATTTCTGCTGAAAAACATGTTTTGACACTTTCAGCACACTGGGGTTAAGATCTGAGTGTGTGGGCTCTTCTGAGCCTTGCTGCTACATGGGTATTCAGTTGTCTGAAAAAACGCGTTTATTTCGGGCTGAAAAACACGTTTTGAAAAGTGTACTGTTACTGCCCCATAACTTACATGGGGTTGACCAAACTTGCAGAAACATGTTTATTTCTGCTGAAAAACATGTTTTGAACCTTTCTGCACACTGGGGTTAAGATCTGAGTGTGTGGGCTCTTCTGAGCCTTGCTGCTACATGGGGATTCAGTTGTCTGAAAAAACGCGTTTATTTCGGGCTGAAAAACACGTTTTGCAGAGTGTACTGTTACTGCCCCATAACTTACATGGGGTTGACCAAACTTGCAGAAACATGTTTATTTCTGCTGAAAAACATGTTTTGACACTTTCAGCACACTGGGGTTAAGATCTGAGTGTGTGGGCTCTTCTGAGCCTTGTTGCTACATGGGGATTCAGTTGTCTGAAAAAACGCGTTTATTTCGGGCTGAAAAACACGTTTTGAAAAGTGTACTGTTACTGCCCCATAACTTACATGGGGTTGACCAAACTTGCAGAAACATGTTTATTTCTGCTGAAAAACATGTTTTGACACTTTCAGCACACTGGGGTTAAGATCTGAGTGTGTGGGCTATTCTGAGCCTTGCTGCTACATGGGTATTCAGTTGTCTGAAAAAACGCGTTTATTTCGGGCTGAAAAACACGTTTTGAAAAGTGTACTGTTACTGCCCCATAACTTACATGGGGTTGACCAAACTTGCAGAAACATGTTTATTTCTGCTGAAAAACATGTTTTGACACTTTCAGCACACTGGGGTTAAGATCTGAGTGTGTGGGCTCTTCTGAGCCTTGTTGCTACATGGGGATTCAGTTGTCTGAAAAAACGCGTTTATTTCGGGCTGAAAAACACGTTTTGAAAAGTGTACTGTTACTGCCCCATAACTTACATGGGGTTGACCAAACTTGCAGAAACATGTTTATTTCTGCTGAAAAACATGTTTTGACACTTTCAGCACACTGGGGTTAAGATCTGAGTGTGTGGGCTCTTCTGAGCCTTGTTGCTACATGGGGATTCAGTTGTCTGAAAAAACGCGTTTATTTCGGGCTGAAAAACACGTTTTGAAAAGTGTACTGTTACTGCCCCATAACTTACATGGGGTTGACCAAACTTGCAGAAACATGTTTATTTCTGCTGAAAAACATGTTTTGACACTTTCAGCACACTGGGGTTAAGATCTGAGTGTGTGGGCTCTTCTGAGCCTTGTTGCTACATGGGGATTCAGTTGTCTGAAAAAACGCGTTTATTTCGGGCTGAAAAACACGTTTTGAAAAGTGTACTGTTACTGCCCCATAACTTACATGGGGTTGACCAAACTTGCAGAAACATGTTTATTTCTGCTGAAAAACATGTTTTGACACTTTCAGCACACTGGGGTTAAGATCTGAGTGTGTGGGCTCTTCTGAGCCTTGTTGCTACATGGGGATTCAGTTGTCTGAAAAAACGCGTTTATTTCGGGCTGAAAAACACGTTTTGAAAAGTGTACTGTTACTGCCCCATAACTTACATGGGGTTGACCAAACTTGCAGAAACATGTTTATTTCTGCTGAAAAACATGTTTTGACACTTTCAGCACACTGGGGTTAAGAGCTGAGTGTGTGGGCTCTTCTGAGCCTTGCTGCTACATGGGTATTCAGTTGTCTGAAAAAACGCGTTTATTTCGGGCTGAAAAACACGTTTTGAAAAGTGTACTGTTACTGCCCCATAACTTACATGGGGTTGACCAAACTTGCAGAAACATGTTTATTTCTGCTGAAAAACATGTTTTGACACTTTCAGCACACTGGGGTTAAGATCTGAGTGTGTGGGCTCTTCTGAGCCTTGTTGCTACATGGGGATTCAGTTGTCTGAAAAAACGCGTTTATTTCGGGCTGAAAAACACGTTTTGAAAAGTGTACTGTTACTGCCCCATAACTTACATGGGGTTGACCAAACTTGCAGAAACATGTTTATTTCTGCTGAAAAACATGTTTTGACACTTTCAGCACACTGGGGTTAAGATCTGAGTGTGTGGGCTCTTCTGAGCCTTGTTGCTACATGGGGATTCAGTTGTCTGAAAAAACGCGTTTATTTCGGGCTGAAAAACACGTTTTGAAAAGTGTACTGTTACTGCCCCATAACTTACATGGGGTTGACCAAACTTGCAGAAACATGTTTATTTCTGCTGAAAAACATGTTTTGACACTTTCAGCACACTGGGGTTAAGATCTGAGTGTGTGGGCTCTTCTGAGCCTTGCTGCTACATGGGGATTCAGTTGTCTGAAAAAACGCGTTTATTTCGGGCTGAAAAACACGTTTTGCAGAGTGTACTGTTACTGCCCCATAACTTACATGGGGTTGACCAAACTTGCAGAAACATGTTTATTTCTGCTGAAAAACATGTTTTGACACTTTCAGCACACTGGGGTTAAGATCTGAGTGTGTGGGCTCTTCTGAGCCTTGTTGCTACATGGGGATTCAGTTGTCTGAAAAAACGCGTTTATTTCGGGCTGAAAAACACGTTTTGAAAAGTGTACTGTTACTGCCCCATAACTTACATGGGGTTGACCAAACTTGCAGAAACATGTTTATTTCTGCTGAAAAACATGTTTTGACACTTTCAGCACACTGGGGTTAAGATCTGAGTGTGTGGGCTCTTCTGAGCCTTGCTGCTACATGGGGATTCAGTTGTCTGAAAAAACGCGTTTATTTCGGGCTGAAAAACACGTTTTGCAGAGTGTACTGTTACTGCCCCATAACTTACATGGGATTGACCAAACTTGCAGAAACATGTTTATTTCTGCTGAAAAACACGTTTTGACCCTTTCTGCACACTGGGGTTAAGAGCTGAGTGTGTGGGCTCTTCTGAGACTTGCTGCTACATGGGTATTCAGTTGTCTGAAAAAACGCGTTTATTTCGGGCTGAAAAACACGTTTTGAAAAGTGTACTGTTACTGCCCCATAACTTACATGGGGTTGACCAAACTTGCAGAAACATGTTTATTTCTGCTGAAAAACATGTTTTGACACTTTCAGCACACTGGGGTTAAGATCTGAGTGTGTGGGCTCTTCTGAGCCTTGTTGCTACATGGGGATTCAGTTGTCTGAAAAAACGCGTTTATTTCGGGCTGAAAAACACGTTTTGAAAAGTGTACTGTTACTGCCCCATAACTTACATGGGGTTGACCAAACTTGCAGAAACATGTTTATTTCTGCTGAAAAACATGTTTTGACACTTTCAGCACACTGGGGTTAAGATCTGAGTGTGTGGGCTCTTCTGAGCCTTGCTGCTACATGGGTATTCAGTTGTCTGAAAAAACGCGTTTATTTCGGGCTGAAAAACACGTTTTGAAAAGTGTACTGTTACTGCCCCATAACTTACATGGGGTTGACCAAACTTGCAGAAACATGTTTATTTCTGCTGAAAAACACGTTTTGACCCTTTCTGCACACTGGGGTTAAGATCTGAGTGTGTGGGCTCTTCTGAGCCTTGCTGCTACATGGGTATTCAGTTGTCTGAAAAAACGCGTTTATTTCGGGCTGAAAAACACGTTTTGAAAAGTGTACTGTTACTGCCCCATAACTTACATGGGGTTGACCAAACTTGCAGAAACATGTTTATTTCTGCTGAAAAACATGTTTTGACACTTTCAGCACACTGGGGTTAAGATCTGAGTGTGTGGGCTCTTCTGAGCCTTGCTGCTACATGGGGATTCAGTTGTCTGAAAAAACGCGTTTATTTCGGGCTGAAAAACACGTTTTGCAGAGTGTACTGTTACTGCCCCATAACTTACATGGGATTGACCAAACTTGCAGAAACATGTTTATTTCTGCTGAAAAACACGTTTTGACCCTTTCTGCACACTGGGGTTAAGAGCTGAGTGTGTGGGCTCTTCTGAGACTTGCTGCTACATGGGTATTCAGTTGTCTGAAAAAACGCGTTTATTTCGGGCTGAAAAACACGTTTTGAAAAGTGTACTGTTACTGCCCCATAACTTACATGGGGTTGACCAAACTTGCAGAAACATGTTTATTTCTGCTGAAAAACATGTTTTGACACTTTCAGCACACTGGGGTTAAGATCTGAGTGTGTGGGCTCTTCTGAGCCTTGTTGCTACATGGGGATTCAGTTGTCTGAAAAAACGCGTTTATTTCGGGCTGAAAAACACGTTTTGAAAAGTGTACTGTTACTGCCCCATAACTTACATGGGGTTGACCAAACTTGCAGAAACATGTTTATTTCTGCTGAAAAACATGTTTTGACACTTTCAGCACACTGGGGTTAAGATCTGAGTGTGTGGGCTCTTCTGAGCCTTGCTGCTACATGGGTATTCAGTTGTCTGAAAAAACGCGTTTATTTCGGGCTGAAAAACACGTTTTGAAAAGTGTACTGTTACTGCCCCATAACTTACATGGGGTTGACCAAACTTGCAGAAACATGTTTATTTCTGCTGAAAAACATGTTTTGAACCTTTCTGCACACTGGGGTTAAGATCTGAGTGTGTGGGCTCTTCTGAGCCTTGCTGCTACATGGGGATTCAGTTGTCTGAAAAAACGCGTTTATTTCGGGCTGAAAAACACGTTTTGCAGAGTGTACTGTTACTGCCCCATAACTTACATGGGGTTGACCAAACTTGCAGAAACATGTTTATTTCTGCTGAAAAACATGTTTTGACACTTTCAGCACACTGGGGTTAAGATCTGAGTGTGTGGGCTCTTCTGAGCCTTGTTGCTACATGGGGATTCAGTTGTCTGAAAAAACGCGTTTATTTCGGGCTGAAAAACACGTTTTGAAAAGTGTACTGTTACTGCCCCATAACTTACATGGGGTTGACCAAACTTGCAGAAACATGTTTATTTCTGCTGAAAAACATGTTTTGACACTTTCAGCACACTGGGGTTAAGATCTGAGTGTGTGGGCTCTTCTGAGCCTTGCTGCTACATGGGTATTCAGTTGTCTGAAAAAACGCGTTTATTTCGGGCTGAAAAACACGTTTTGAAAAGTGTACTGTTACTGCCCCATAACTTACATGGGGTTGACCAAACTTGCAGAAACATGTTTATTTCTGCTGAAAAACATGTTTTGACACTTTCAGCACACTGGTGTTAAGATCTGAGTGTGTGGGCTCTTCTGAGCCTTGTTGCTACATGGGGATTCAGTTGTCTGAAAAAACGCGTTTATTTCGGGCTGAAAAACACGTTTTGAAAAGTGTACTGTTACTGCCCCATAACTTACATGGGGTTGACCAAACTTGCAGAAACATGTTTATTTCTGCTGAAAAACATGTTTTGACACTTTCAGCACACTGGGGTTAAGATCTGAGTGTGTGGGCTCTTCTGAGCCTTGTTGCTACATGGGGATTCAGTTGTCTGAAAAAACGCGTTTATTTCGGGCTGAAAAACACGTTTTGAAAAGTGTACTGTTACTGCCCCATAACTTACATGGGGTTGACCAAACTTGCAGAAACATGTTTATTTCTGCTGAAAAACATGTTTTGACACTTTCAGCACACTGGGGTTAAGATCTGAGTGTGTGGGCTCTTCTGAGCCTTGTTGCTACATGGGGATTCAGTTGTCTGAAAAAACGCGTTTATTTCGGGCTGAAAAACACGTTTTGAAAAGTGTACTGTTACTGCCCCATAACTTACATGGGGTTGACCAAACTTGCAGAAACATGTTTATTTCTGCTGAAAAACATGTTTTGACACTTTCAGCACACTGGGGTTAAGATCTGAGTGTGTGGGCTCTTCTGAGCCTTACTGCTACATGGGGATTCAGTTGTCTGAAAAAACGCGTTTATTTCGGGCTGAAAAACACGTTTTGAAAAGTGTACTGTTACTGCCCCATAACTTACATGGGGTTGACCAAACTTGCAGAAACATGTTTATTTCTGCTGAAAAACATGTTTTGACACTTTCAGCACACTGGGGTTAAGATCTGAGTGTGTGGGCTCTTCTGAGCCTTGTTGCTACATGGGGATTCAGTTGTCTGAAAAAACGCGTTTATTTCGGGCTGAAAAACACGTTTTGAAAAGTGTACTGTTACTGCCCCATAACTTACATGGGGTTGACCAAACTTGCAGAAACATGTTTATTTCTGCTGAAAAACATGTTTTGACACTTTCAGCACACTGGGGTTAAGATCTGAGTGTGTGGGCTCTTCTGAGCCTTGCTGCTACATGGGTATTCACTTGTCTGAAAAAACGCGTTTATTTCGGGCTGAAAAACACGTTTTGAAAAGTGTACTGTTACTGCCCCATAACTTACATGGGGTTGACCAAACTTGCAGAAACATGTTTATTTCTGCTGAAAAACATGTTTTGAACCTTTCTGCACACTGGGGTTAAGATCTGAGTGTGTGGGCTCTTCTGAGCCTTGCTGCTACATGGGGATTCAGTTGTCTGAAAAAACGCGTTTATTTCGGGCTGAAAAACACGTTTTGCAGAGTGTACTGTTACTGCCCCATAACTTACATGGGGTTGACCAAACTTGCAGAAACATGTTTATTTCTGCTGAAAAACATGTTTTGACACTTTCAGCACACTGGGGTTAAGATCTGAGTGTGTGGGCTCTTCTGAGCCTTGTTGCTACATGGGGATTCAGTTGTCTGAAAAAACGCGTTTATTTCGGGCTGAAAAACACGTTTTGAAAAGTGTACTGTTACTGCCCCATAACTTACATGGGGTTGACCAAACTTGCAGAAACATGTTTATTTCTGCTGAAAAACATGTTTTGACACTTTCAGCACACTGGGGTTAAGATCTGAGTGTGTGGGCTATTCTGAGCCTTGCTGCTACATGGGTATTCAGTTGTCTGAAAAAACGCGTTTATTTCGGGCTGAAAAACACGTTTTGAAAAGTGTACTGTTACTGCCCCATAACTTACATGGGGTTGACCAAACTTGCAGAAACATGTTTATTTCTGCTGAAAAACATGTTTTGACACTTTCAGCACACTGGGGTTAAGATCTGAGTGTGTGGGCTCTTCTGAGCCTTGTTGCTACATTGGGATTCAGTTGTCTGAAAAAACGCGTTTATTTCGGGCTGAAAAACACGTTTTGAAAAGTGTACTGTTACTGCCCCATAACTTACATGGGGTTGACCAAACTTGCAGAAACATGTTTATTTCTGCTGAAAAACATGTTTTGACACTTTCAGCACACTGGGGTTAAGATCTGAGTGTGTGGGCTCTTCTGAGCCTTGTTGCTACATGGGGATTCAGTTGTCTGAAAAAACGCGTTTATTTCGGGCTGAAAAACACGTTTTGAAAAGTGTACTGTTACTGCCCCATAACTTACATGGGGTTGACCAAACTTGCAGAAACATGTTTATTTCTGCTGAAAAACATGTTTTGACACTTTCAGCACACTGGGGTTAAGATCTGAGTGTGTGGGCTCTTCTGAGCCTTGTTGCTACATGGGGATTCAGTTGTCTGAAAAAACGCGTTTATTTCGGGCTGAAAAACACGTTTTGAAAAGTGTACTGTTACTGCCCCATAACTTACATGGGGTTGACCAAACTTGCAGAAACATGTTTATTTCTGCTGAAAAACATGTTTTGACACTTTCAGCACACTGGGGTTAAGATCTGAGTGTGTGGGCTCTTCTGAGCCTTACTGCTACATGGGGATTCAGTTGTCTGAAAAAACGCGTTTATTTCGGGCTGAAAAACACGTTTTGCAGAGTGTACTGTTACTGCCCCATAACTTACATGGGGTTGACCAAACTTGCAGAAACATGTTTATTTCTGCTGAAAAACACGTTTTGACCCTTTCTGCACACTGGGGTTAAGATCTGAGTGTGTGGGCTCTTCTGAGCCTTGCTGCTACATGGGTATTCAGTTGTCTGAAAAAACGCGTTTATTTCGGGCTGAAAAACACGTTTTGAAAAGTGTACTGTTACTGCCCCATAACTTACATGGGGTTGACCAAACTTGCAGAAACATGTTTATTTCTGCTGAAAAACATGTTTTGACACTTTCAGCACACTGGGGTTAAGATCTGAGTGTGTGGGCTCTTCTGAGCCTTGTTGCTACATGGGGATTCAGTTGTCTGAAAAAACGCGTTTATTTCGGGCTGAAAAACACGTTTTGAAAAGTGTACTGTTACTGCCCCATAACTTACATGGGGTTGACCAAACTTGCAGAAACATGTTTATTTCTGCTGAAAAACATGTTTTGACACTTTCAGCACACTGGGGTTAAGAGCTGAGTGTGTGGGCTCTTCTGAGCCTTGCTGCTACATGGGTATTCAGTTGTCTGAAAAAACGCGTTTATTTCGGGCTGAAAAACACGTTTTGAAAAGTGTACTGTTACTGCCCCATAACTTACATGGGGTTGACCAAACTTGCAGAAACATGTTTATTTCTGCTGAAAAACATGTTTTGACACTTTCAGCACACTGGGGTTAAGATCTGAGTGTGTGGGCTCTTCTGAGCCTTGTTGCTACATGGGGATTCAGTTGTCTGAAAAAACGCGTTTATTTCGGGCTGAAAAACACGTTTTGAAAAGTGTACTGTTACTGCCCCATAACTTACATGGGGTTGACCAAACTTGCAGAAACATGTTTATTTCTGCTGAAAAACATGTTTTGACACTTTCAGCACACTGGGGTTAAGATCTGAGTGTGTGGGCTCTTCTGAGCCTTGTTGCTACATGGGGATTCAGTTGTCTGAAAAAACGCGTTTATTTCGGGCTGAAAAACACGTTTTGAAAAGTGTACTGTTACTGCCCCATAACTTACATGGGGTTGACCAAACTTGCAGAAACATGTTTATTTCTGCTGAAAAACATGTTTTGACACTTTCAGCACACTGGGGTTAAGATCTGAGTGTGTGGGCTCTTCTGAGCCTTGTTGCTACATGGGGATTCAGTTGTCTGAAAAAACGCGTTTATTTCGGGCTGAAAAACACGTTTTGAAAAGTGTACTGTTACTGCCCCATAACTTACATGGGGTTGACCAAACTTGCAGAAACATGTTTATTTCTGCTGAAAAACATGTTTTGAACCTTTCTGCACACTGGGGTTAAGATCTGAGTGTGTGGGCTCTTCTGAGCCTTGTTGCTACATGGGGATTCAGTTGTCTGAAAAAACGCGTTTATTTCGGGCTGAAAAACACGTTTTGAAAAGTGTACTGTTACTGCCCCATAACTTACATGGGGTTGACCAAACTTGCAGAAACATGTTTATTTCTGCTGAAAAACATGTTTTGACACTTTCAGCACACTGGGGTTAAGATCTGAGTGTGTGGGCTCTTCTGAGCCTTGTTGCTACATGGGGATTCAGTTGTCTGAAAAAACGCGTTTATTTCGGGCTGAAAAACACGTTTTGAAAAGTGTACTGTTACTGCCCCATAACTTACATGGGGTTGACCAAACTTGCAGAAACATGTTTATTTCTGCTGAAAAACATGTTTTGAACCTTTCTGCACACTGGGGTTAAGATCTGAGTGTGTGGGCTCTTCTGAGCCTTGTTGCTACATGGGGATTCAGTTGTCTGAAAAAACGCGTTTATTTCGGGCTGAAAAACACGTTTTGAAAAGTGTACTGTTACTGCCCCATAACTTACATGGGGTTGACCAAACTTGCAGAAACATGTTTATTTCTGCTGAAAAACATGTTTTGACACTTTCAGCACACTGGGGTTAAGATCTGAGTGTGTGGGCTCTTCTGAGCATTGTTGCTACATGGGGATTCAGTTGTCTGAAAAAACGCGTTTATTTCGGGCTGAAAAACACGTTTTGAAAAGTGTACTGTTACTGCCCCATAACTTACATGGGGTTGACCAAACTTGCAGAAACATGTTTATTTCTGCTGAAAAACATGTTTTGACACTTTCAGCACACTGGGGTTAAGATCTGAGTGTGTGGGCTCTTCTGAGCCTTACTGCTACATGGGGATTCAGTTGTCTGAAAAAACGCGTTTATTTCGGGCTGAAAAACACGTTTTGCAGAGTGTACTGTTACTGCCCCATAAAATACATGGGGTTGACCAAACTTGCAGAAACATGTTTATTTCTGCTGAAAAACACGTTTTGACCCTTTCTGCACACTGGGGTTAAGATCTGAGTGTGTGGGCTCTTCTGAGCCTTGCTGCTACATGGGTATTCAGTTGTCTGAAAAAACGCGTTTATTTCGGGCTGAAAAACACGTTTTGAAAAGTGTACTGTTACTGCCCCATAACTTACATGGGGTTGACCAAACTTGCAGAAACATGTTTATTTATGCTGAAAAACATGTTTTGACACTTTCAGCACACTGGGGTTAAGATCTGAGTGTGTGGGCTCTTCTGAGCCTTGCTGCTACATGGGGATTCAGTTGTCTGAAAAAACGCGTTTATTTCGGGCTGAAAAACACGTTTTGCAGAGTGTACTGTTACTGCCCCATAACTTACATGGGGTTGACCAATCTTGCAGAAACATGTTTATTTCTGCTGAAAAACACGTTTTGACCCTTTCTGCACACTGGGGTTAAGATCTGAGTGTGTGGGCTCTTCTGAGCCTTGCTGCTACATGGGTATTCAGTTGTCTGAAAAAACGCGTTTATTTCGGGCTGAAAAACACGTTTTGAAAAGTGTACTGTTACTGCCCCATAACTTACATGGGGTTGACCAAACTTGCAGAAACATGTTTATTTCTGCTGAAAAACATGTTTTGACACTTTCAGCACACTGGGGTTAAGATCTGAGTGTGTGGGCTCTTCTGAGCCTTGTTGCTACATGGGGATTCAGTTGTCTGAAAAAACGCGTTTATTTCGGGCTGAAAAACACGTTTTGAAAAGTGTACTGTTACTGCCCCATAACTTACATGGGGTTGACCAAACTTGCAGAAACATGTTTATTTCTGCTGAAAAACATGTTTTGACACTTTCAGCACACTGGGGTTAAGATCTGAGTGTGTGGGCTATTCTGAGCCTTGCTGCTACATGGGTATTCAGTTGTCTGAAAAAACGCGTTTATTTCGGGCTGAAAAACACGTTTTGAAAAGTGTACTGTTACTGCCCCATAACTTACATGGGGTTGACCAAACTTGCAGAAACATGTTTATTTCTGCTGAAAAACATGTTTTGACACTTTCAGCACACTGGGGTTAAGATCTGAGTGTGTGGGCTCTTCTGAGCCTTGTTGCTACATGGGGATTCAGTTGTCTGAAAAAACGCGTTTATTTCGGGCTGAAAAACACGTTTTGAAAAGTGTACTGTTACTGCCCCATAACTTACATGGGGTTGACCAAACTTGCAGAAACATGTTTATTTCTGCTGAAAAACATGTTTTGACACTTTCAGCACACTGGGGTTAAGATCTGAGTGTGTGGGCTCTTCTGAGCCTTGTTGCTACATGGGGATTCAGTTGTCTGAAAAAACGCGTTTATTTCGGGCTGAAAAACACGTTTTGAAAAGTGTACTGTTACTGCCCCATAACTTACATGGGGTTGACCAAACTTGCAGAAACATGTTTATTTCTGCTGAAAAACATGTTTTGACACTTTCAGCACACTGGGGTTAAGATCTGAGTGTGTGGGCTCTTCTGAGCCTTGTTGCTACATGGGGATTCAGTTGTCTGAAAAAACGCGTTTATTTCGGGCTGAAAAACACGTTTTGAAAAGTGTACTGTTACTGCCCCATAACTTACATGGGGTTGACCAAACTTGCAGAAACATGTTTATTTCTGCTGAAAAACATGTTTTGACACTTTCAGCACACTGGGGTTAAGATCTGAGTGTGTGGGCTCTTCTGAGCCTTACTGCTACATGGGGATTCAGTTGTCTGAAAAAACGCGTTTATTTCGGGCTGAAAAACACGTTTTGCAGAGTGTACTGTTACTGCCCCATAACTTACATGGGGTTGACCAAACTTGCAGAAACATGTTTATTTCTGCTGAAAAACACGTTTTGACCCTTTCTGCACACTGGGGTTAAGATCTGAGTGTGTGGGCTCTTCTGAGCCTTGCTGCTACATGGGTATTCAGTTGTCTGAAAAAACGCGTTTATTTCGGGCTGAAAAACACGTTTTGAAAAGTGTACTGTTACTGCCCCATAACTTACATGGGGTTGACCAAACTTGCAGAAACATGTTTATTTCTGCTGAAAAACATGTTTTGACACTTTCAGCACACTGGGATTAAGATCTGAGTGTGTGGGCTCTTCTGAGCCTTGTTGCTACATGGGGATTCAGTTGTCTGAAAAAACGCGTTTATTTCGGCCTGAAAAACACGTTTTGAAAAGTGTACTGTTACTGCCCCATAACTTACATGGGGTTGACCAAACTTGCAGAAACATGTTTATTTCTGCTGAAAAACATGTTTTGACACTTTCAGCACACTGGGGTTAAGAGCTGAGTGTGTGGGCTCTTCTGAGCCTTGCTGCTACATGGGTATTCAGTTGTCTGAAAAAACGCGTTTATTTCGGGCTGAAAAACACGTTTTGAAAAGTGTACTGTTACTGCCCCATAACTTACATGGGGTTGACCAAACTTGCAGAAACATGTTTATTTCTGCTGAAAAACATGTTTTGACACTTTCAGCACACTGGGGTTAAGATCTGAGTGTGTGGGCTCTTCTGAGCCTTGTTGCTACATGGGGATTCAGTTGTCTGAAAAAACGCGTTTATTTCGGGCTGAAAAACACGTTTTGAAAAGTGTGCTGTTACTGCCCCATAACTTACATGGGGTTGACCAAACTTGCAGAAACATGTTTATTTCTGCTGAAAAACATGTTTTGACACTTTCAGCACACTGGGGTTAAGATCTGAGTGTGTGGGCTCTTCTGAGCCTTGCTGCTACATGGGGATTCAGTTGTCTGAAAAAACGCGTTTATTTCGGGCTGAAAAACACGTTTTGCAGAGTGTACTGTTACTGCCCCATAACTTACATGGGATTGACCAAACTTGCAGAAACATGTTTATTTCTGCTGAAAAACACGTTTTGACCCTTTCTGCACACTGGGGTTAAGAGCTGAGTGTGTGGGCTCTTCTGAGACTTGCTGCTACATGGGTATTCAGTTGTCTGAAAAAACGCGTTTATTTCGGGCTGAAAAACACGTTTTGAAAAGTGTACTGTTACTGCCCCATAACTTACATGGGGTTGACCAAACTTGCAGAAACATGTTTATTTCTGCTGAAAAACATGTTTTGAACCTTTCTGCACACTGGGGTTAAGATCTGAGTGTGTGGGCTCTTCTGAGCCTTGCTGCTACATGGGGATTCAGTTGTCTGAAAAAACGCGTTTATTTCGGGCTGAAAAACACGTTTTGCAGAGTGTACTGTTACTGCCCCATAACTTACATGGGGTTGACCAAACTTGCAGAAACATGTTTATTTCTGCTGAAAAACATGTTTTGACACTTTCAGCACACTGGGGTTAAGATCTGAGTGTGTGGGCTCTTCTGAGCCTTGTTGCTACATGGGGATTCAGTTGTCTGAAAAAACGCGTTTATTTCGGGCTGAAAAACACGTTTTGAAAAGTGTACTGTTACTGCCCCATAACTTACATGGGGTTGACCAAACTTGCAGAAACATGTTTATTTCTGCTGAAAAACATGTTTTGACACTTTCAGCACACTGGGGTTAAGATCTGAGTGTGTGGGCTCTTCTGAGCCTTGCTGCTACATGGGGATTCAGTTGTCTGAAAAAACGCGTTTATTTCGGGCTGAAAAACACGTTTTGCAGAGTGTACTGTTACTGCCCCATAACTTACATGGGATTGACCAAACTTGCAGAAACATGTTTATTTCTGCTGAAAAACACGTTTTGACCCTTTCTGCACACTGGGGTTAAGAGCTGAGTGTGTGGGCTCTTCTGAGACTTGCTGCTACATGGGTATTCAGTTGTCTGAAAAAACGCGTTTATTTCGGGCTGAAAAACACGTTTTGAAAAGTGTACTGTTACTGCCCCATAACTTACATGGGGTTGACCAAACTTGCAGAAACATGTTTATTTCTGCTGAAAAACATGTTTTGACACTTTCAGCACACTGGGGTTAAGATCTGAGTGTGTGGGCTCTTCTGAGCCTTGTTGCTACATGGGGATTCAGTTGTCTGAAAAAACGCGTTTATTTCGGGCTGAAAAACACGTTTTGAAAAGTGTACTGTTACTGCCCCATAACTTACATGGGGTTGACCAAACTTGCAGAAACATGTTTATTTCTGCTGAAAAACATGTTTTGACACTTTCAGCACACTGGGGTTAAGATCTGAGTGTGTGGGCTCTTCTGAGCCTTGCTGCTACATGGGTATTCAGTTGTCTGAAAAAACGCGTTTATTTCGGGCTGAAAAACACGTTTTGAAAAGTGTACTGTTACTGCCCCATAACTTACATGGGGTTGACCAAACTTGCAGAAACATGTTTATTTCTGCTGAAAAACATGTTTTGAACCTTTCTGCACACTGGGGTTAAGATCTGAGTGTGTGGGCTCTTCTGAGCCTTGCTGCTACATGGGGATTCAGTTGTCTGAAAAAACGCGTTTATTTCGGGCTGAAAAACACGTTTTGCAGAGTGTACTGTTACTGCCCCATAACTTACATGGGGTTGACCAAACTTGCAGAAACATGTTTATTTCTGCTGAAAAACACGTTTTGACCCTTTCTGCACACTGGGGTTAAGATCTGAGTGTGTGGGCTCTTCTGAGCCTTGCTGCTACATGGGTATTCAGTTGTCTGAAAAAACGCGTTTATTTCGGGCTGAAAAACACGTTTTGAAAAGTGTACTGTTACTGCCCCATAACTTACATGGGGTTGACCAAACTTGCAGAAACATGTTTATTTCTGCTGAAAAACATGTTTTGACACTTTCAGCACACTGGGGTTAAGATCTGAGTGTGTGGGCTCTTCTGAGCCTTGCTGCTACATGGGGATTCAGTTGTCTGAAAAAACGCGTTTATTTCGGGCTGAAAAACACGTTTTGCAGAGTGTACTGTTACTGCCCCATAACTTACATGGGATTGACCAAACTTGCAGAAACATGTTTATTTCTGCTGAAAAACACGTTTTGACCCTTTCTGCACACTGGGGTTAAGAGCTGAGTGTGTGGGCTCTTCTGAGACTTGCTGCTACATGGGTATTCAGTTGTCTGAAAAAACGCGTTTATTTCGGGCTGAAAAACACGTTTTGAAAAGTGTACTGTTACTGCCCCATAACTTACATGGGGTTGACCAAACTTGCAGAAACATGTTTATTTCTGCTGAAAAACATGTTTTGACACTTTCAGCACACTGGGGTTAAGATCTGAGTGTGTGGGCTCTTCTGAGCCTTGTTGCTACATGGGGATTCAGTTGTCTGAAAAAACGCGTTTATTTCGGGCTGAAAAACACGTTTTGAAAAGTGTACTGTTACTGCCCCATAACTTACATGGGGTTGACCAAACTTGCAGAAACATGTTTATTTCTGCTGAAAAACATGTTTTGACACTTTCAGCACACTGGGGTTAAGATCTGAGTGTGTGGGCTCTTCTGAGCCTTGCTGCTACATGGGTATTCAGTTGTCTGAAAAAACGCGTTTATTTCGGGCTGAAAAACACGTTTTGAAAAGTGTACTGTTACTGCCCCATAACTTACATGGGGTTGACCAAACTTGCAGAAACATGTTTATTTCTGCTGAAAAACATGTTTTGAACCTTTCTGCACACTGGGGTTAAGATCTGAGTGTGTGGGCTCTTCTGAGCCTTGCTGCTACATGGGGATTCAGTTGTCTGAAAAAACGCGTTTATTTCGGGCTGAAAAACACGTTTTGCAGAGTGTACTGTTACTGCCCCATAACTTACATGGGGTTGACCAAACTTGCAGAAACATGTTTATTTCTGCTGAAAAACATGTTTTGACACTTTCAGCACACTGGGGTTAAGATCTGAGTGTGTGGGCTCTTCTGAGCCTTGTTGCTACATGGGGATTCAGTTGTCTGAAAAAACGCGTTTATTTCGGGCTGAAAAACACGTTTTGAAAAGTGTACTGTTACTGCCCCATAACTTACATGGGGTTGACCAAACTTGCAGAAACATGTTTATTTCTGCTGAAAAACATGTTTTGACACTTTCAGCACACTGGGGTTAAGATCTGAGTGTGTGGGCTCTTCTGAGCCTTGCTGCTACATGGGTATTCAGTTGTCTGAAAAAACGCGTTTATTTCGGGCTGAAAAACACGTTTTGAAAAGTGTACTGTTACTGCCCCATAACTTACATGGGGTTGACCAAACTTGCAGAAACATGTTTATTTCTGCTGAAAAACATGTTTTGACACTTTCAGCACACTGGTGTTAAGATCTGAGTGTGTGGGCTCTTCTGAGCCTTGTTGCTACATGGGGATTCAGTTGTCTGAAAAAACGCGTTTATTTCGGGCTGAAAAACACGTTTTGAAAAGTGTACTGTTACTGCCCCATAACTTACATGGGGTTGACCAAACTTGCAGAAACATGTTTATTTCTGCTGAAAAACATGTTTTGACACTTTCAGCACACTGGGGTTAAGATCTGAGTGTGTGGGCTCTTCTGAGCCTTGTTGCTACATGGGGATTCAGTTGTCTGAAAAAACGCGTTTATTTCGGGCTGAAAAACACGTTTTGAAAAGTGTACTGTTACTGCCCCATAACTTACATGGGGTTGACCAAACTTGCAGAAACATGTTTATTTCTGCTGAAAAACATGTTTTGACACTTTCAGCACACTGGGGTTAAGATCTGAGTGTGTGGGCTCTTCTGAGCCTTGTTGCTACATGGGGATTCAGTTGTCTGAAAAAACGCGTTTATTTCGGGCTGAAAAACACGTTTTGAAAAGTGTACTGTTACTGCCCCATAACTTACATGGGGTTGACCAAACTTGCAGAAACATGTTTATTTCTGCTGAAAAACATGTTTTGACACTTTCAGCACACTGGGGTTAAGATCTGAGTGTGTGGGCTCTTCTGAGCCTTACTGCTACATGGGGATTCAGTTGTCTGAAAAAACGCGTTTATTTCGGGCTGAAAAACACGTTTTGAAAAGTGTACTGTTACTGCCCCATAACTTACATGGGGTTGACCAAACTTGCAGAAACATGTTTATTTCTGCTGAAAAACATGTTTTGACACTTTCAGCACACTGGGGTTAAGATCTGAGTGTGTGGGCTCTTCTGAGCCTTGTTGCTACATGGGGATTCAGTTGTCTGAAAAAACGCGTTTATTTCGGGCTGAAAAACACGTTTTGAAAAGTGTACTGTTACTGCCCCATAACTTACATGGGGTTGACCAAACTTGCAGAAACATGTTTATTTCTGCTGAAAAACATGTTTTGACACTTTCAGCACACTGGGGTTAAGATCTGAGTGTGTGGGCTCTTCTGAGCCTTGCTGCTACATGGGTATTCACTTGTCTGAAAAAACGCGTTTATTTCGGGCTGAAAAACACGTTTTGAAAAGTGTACTGTTACTGCCCCATAACTTACATGGGGTTGACCAAACTTGCAGAAACATGTTTATTTCTGCTGAAAAACATGTTTTGAACCTTTCTGCACACTGGGGTTAAGATCTGAGTGTGTGGGCTCTTCTGAGCCTTGCTGCTACATGGGGATTCAGTTGTCTGAAAAAACGCGTTTATTTCGGGCTGAAAAACACGTTTTGCAGAGTGTACTGTTACTGCCCCATAACTTACATGGGGTTGACCAAACTTGCAGAAACATGTTTATTTCTGCTGAAAAACATGTTTTGACACTTTCAGCACACTGGGGTTAAGATCTGAGTGTGTGGGCTCTTCTGAGCCTTGTTGCTACATGGGGATTCAGTTGTCTGAAAAAACGCGTTTATTTCGGGCTGAAAAACACGTTTTGAAAAGTGTACTGTTACTGCCCCATAACTTACATGGGGTTGACCAAACTTGCAGAAACATGTTTATTTCTGCTGAAAAACATGTTTTGACACTTTCAGCACACTGGGGTTAAGATCTGAGTGTGTGGGCTATTCTGAGCCTTGCTGCTACATGGGTATTCAGTTGTCTGAAAAAACGCGTTTATTTCGGGCTGAAAAACACGTTTTGAAAAGTGTACTGTTACTGCCCCATAACTTACATGGGGTTGACCAAACTTGCAGAAACATGTTTATTTCTGCTGAAAAACATGTTTTGACACTTTCAGCACACTGGGGTTAAGATCTGAGTGTGTGGGCTCTTCTGAGCCTTGTTGCTACATTGGGATTCAGTTGTCTGAAAAAACGCGTTTATTTCGGGCTGAAAAACACGTTTTGAAAAGTGTACTGTTACTGCCCCATAACTTACATGGGGTTGACCAAACTTGCAGAAACATGTTTATTTCTGCTGAAAAACATGTTTTGACACTTTCAGCACACTGGGGTTAAGATCTGAGTGTGTGGGCTCTTCTGAGCCTTGTTGCTACATGGGGATTCAGTTGTCTGAAAAAACGCGTTTATTTCGGGCTGAAAAACACGTTTTGAAAAGTGTACTGTTACTGCCCCATAACTTACATGGGGTTGACCAAACTTGCAGAAACATGTTTATTTCTGCTGAAAAACATGTTTTGACACTTTCAGCACACTGGGGTTAAGATCTGAGTGTGTGGGCTCTTCTGAGCCTTGTTGCTACATGGGGATTCAGTTGTCTGAAAAAACGCGTTTATTTCGGGCTGAAAAACACGTTTTGAAAAGTGTACTGTTACTGCCCCATAACTTACATGGGGTTGACCAAACTTGCAGAAACATGTTTATTTCTGCTGAAAAACATGTTTTGACACTTTCAGCACACTGGGGTTAAGATCTGAGTGTGTGGGCTCTTCTGAGCCTTACTGCTACATGGGGATTCAGTTGTCTGAAAAAACGCGTTTATTTCGGGCTGAAAAACACGTTTTGCAGAGTGTACTGTTACTGCCCCATAACTTACATGGGGTTGACCAAACTTGCAGAAACATGTTTATTTCTGCTGAAAAACACGTTTTGACCCTTTCTGCACACTGGGGTTAAGATCTGAGTGTGTGGGCTCTTCTGAGCCTTGCTGCTACATGGGTATTCAGTTGTCTGAAAAAACGCGTTTATTTCGGGCTGAAAAACACGTTTTGAAAAGTGTACTGTTACTGCCCCATAACTTACATGGGGTTGACCAAACTTGCAGAAACATGTTTATTTCTGCTGAAAAACATGTTTTGACACTTTCAGCACACTGGGGTTAAGATCTGAGTGTGTGGGCTCTTCTGAGCCTTGTTGCTACATGGGGATTCAGTTGTCTGAAAAAACGCGTTTATTTCGGGCTGAAAAACACGTTTTGAAAAGTGTACTGTTACTGCCCCATAACTTACATGGGGTTGACCAAACTTGCAGAAACATGTTTATTTCTGCTGAAAAACATGTTTTGACACTTTCAGCACACTGGGGTTAAGAGCTGAGTGTGTGGGCTCTTCTGAGCCTTGCTGCTACATGGGTATTCAGTTGTCTGAAAAAACGCGTTTATTTCGGGCTGAAAAACACGTTTTGAAAAGTGTACTGTTACTGCCCCATAACTTACATGGGGTTGACCAAACTTGCAGAAACATGTTTATTTCTGCTGAAAAACATGTTTTGACACTTTCAGCACACTGGGGTTAAGATCTGAGTGTGTGGGCTCTTCTGAGCCTTGTTGCTACATGGGGATTCAGTTGTCTGAAAAAACGCGTTTATTTCGGGCTGAAAAACACGTTTTGAAAAGTGTACTGTTACTGCCCCATAACTTACATGGGGTTGACCAAACTTGCAGAAACATGTTTATTTCTGCTGAAAAACATGTTTTGACACTTTCAGCACACTGGGGTTAAGATCTGAGTGTGTGGGCTCTTCTGAGCCTTGTTGCTACATGGGGATTCAGTTGTCTGAAAAAACGCGTTTATTTCGGGCTGAAAAACACGTTTTGAAAAGTGTACTGTTACTGCCCCATAACTTACATGGGGTTGACCAAACTTGCAGAAACATGTTTATTTCTGCTGAAAAACATGTTTTGACACTTTCAGCACACTGGGGTTAAGATCTGAGTGTGTGGGCTCTTCTGAGCCTTGTTGCTACATGGGGATTCAGTTGTCTGAAAAAACGCGTTTATTTCGGGCTGAAAAACACGTTTTGAAAAGTGTACTGTTACTGCCCCATAACTTACATGGGGTTGACCAAACTTGCAGAAACATGTTTATTTCTGCTGAAAAACATGTTTTGAACCTTTCTGCACACTGGGGTTAAGATCTGAGTGTGTGGGCTCTTCTGAGCCTTGTTGCTACATGGGGATTCAGTTGTCTGAAAAAACGCGTTTATTTCGGGCTGAAAAACACGTTTTGAAAAGTGTACTGTTACTGCCCCATAACTTACATGGGGTTGACCAAACTTGCAGAAACATGTTTATTTCTGCTGAAAAACATGTTTTGACACTTTCAGCACACTGGGGTTAAGATCTGAGTGTGTGGGCTCTTCTGAGCCTTGTTGCTACATGGGGATTCAGTTGTCTGAAAAAACGCGTTTATTTCGGGCTGAAAAACACGTTTTGAAAAGTGTACTGTTACTGCCCCATAACTTACATGGGGTTGACCAAACTTGCAGAAACATGTTTATTTCTGCTGAAAAACATGTTTTGAACCTTTCTGCACACTGGGGTTAAGATCTGAGTGTGTGGGCTCTTCTGAGCCTTGTTGCTACATGGGGATTCAGTTGTCTGAAAAAACGCGTTTATTTCGGGCTGAAAAACACGTTTTGAAAAGTGTACTGTTACTGCCCCATAACTTACATGGGGTTGACCAAACTTGCAGAAACATGTTTATTTCTGCTGAAAAACATGTTTTGACACTTTCAGCACACTGGGGTTAAGATCTGAGTGTGTGGGCTCTTCTGAGCATTGTTGCTACATGGGGATTCAGTTGTCTGAAAAAACGCGTTTATTTCGGGCTGAAAAACACGTTTTGAAAAGTGTACTGTTACTGCCCCATAACTTACATGGGGTTGACCAAACTTGCAGAAACATGTTTATTTCTGCTGAAAAACATGTTTTGACACTTTCAGCACACTGGGGTTAAGATCTGAGTGTGTGGGCTCTTCTGAGCCTTACTGCTACATGGGGATTCAGTTGTCTGAAAAAACGCGTTTATTTCGGGCTGAAAAACACGTTTTGCAGAGTGTACTGTTACTGCCCCATAACTTACATGGGGTTGACCAAACTTGCAGAAACATGTTTATTTCTGCTGAAAAACACGTTTTGACCCTTTCTGCACACTGGGGTTAAGATCTGAGTGTGTGGGCTCTTCTGAGCCTTGCTGCTACATGGGTATTCAGTTGTCTGAAAAAACGCGTTTATTTCGGGCTGAAAAACACGTTTTGAAAAGTGTACTGTTACTGCCCCATAACTTACATGGGGTTGACCAAACTTGCAGAAACATGTTTATTTCTGCTGAAAAACATGTTTTGACACTTTCAGCACACTGGGGTTAAGATCTGAGTGTGTGGGCTCTTCTGAGCCTTGTTGCTACATGGGGATTCAGTTGTCTGAAAAAACGCGTTTATTTCGGGCTGAAAAACACGTTTTGAAAAGTGTACTGTTACTGCCCCATAACTTACATGGGGTTGACCAAACTTGCAGAAACATGTTTATTTCTGCTGAAAAACATGTTTTGACACTTTCAGCACACTGGGGTTAAGAGCTGAGTGTGTGGGCTCTTCTGAGCCTTGCTGCTACATGGGTATTCAGTTGTCTGAAAAAACGCGTTTATTTCGGGCTGAAAAACACGTTTTGAAAAGTGTACTGTTACTGCCCCATAACTTACATGGGGTTGACCAAACTTGCAGAAACATGTTTATTTCTGCTGAAAAACATGTTTTGACACTTTCAGCACACTGGGGTTAAGATCTGAGTGTGTGGGCTCTTCTGAGCCTTGTTGCTACATGGGGATTCAGTTGTCTGAAAAAACGCGTTTATTTCGGGCTGAAAAACACGTTTTGAAAAGTGTACTGTTACTGCCCCATAACTTACATGGGGTTGACCAAACTTGCAGAAACATGTTTATTTCTGCTGAAAAACATGTTTTGACACTTTCAGCACACTGGGGTTAAGATCTGAGTGTGTGGGCTCTTCTGAGCCTTGTTGCTACATGGGGATTCAGTTGTCTGAAAAAACGCGTTTATTTCGGGCTGAAAAACACGTTTTGAAAAGTGTACTGTTACTGCCCCATAACTTACATGGGGTTGACCAAACTTGCAGAAACATGTTTATTTCTGCTGAAAAACATGTTTTGACACTTTCAGCACACTGGGGTTAAGATCTGAGTGTGTGGGCTCTTCTGAGCCTTGTTGCTACATGGGGATTCAGTTGTCTGAAAAAACGCGTTTATTTCGGGCTGAAAAACACGTTTTGAAAAGTGTACTGTTACTGCCCCATAACTTACATGGGGTTGACCAAACTTGCAGAAACATGTTTATTTCTGCTGAAAAACATGTTTTGAACCTTTCTGCACACTGGGGTTAAGATCTGAGTGTGTGGGCTCTTCTGAGCCTTGTTGCTACATGGGGATTCAGTTGTCTGAAAAAACGCGTTTATTTCGGGCTGAAAAACACGTTTTGAAAAGTGTACTGTTACTGCCCCATAACTTACATGGGGTTGACCAAACTTGCAGAAACATGTTTATTTCTGCTGAAAAACATGTTTTGACACTTTCAGCACACTGGGGTTAAGATCTGAGTGTGTGGGCTCTTCTGAGCCTTGTTGCTACATGGGGATTCAGTTGTCTGAAAAAACGCGTTTATTTCGGGCTGAAAAACACGTTTTGAAAAGTGTACTGTTACTGCCCCATAACTTACATGGGGTTGACCAAACTTGCAGAAACATGTTTATTTCTGCTGAAAAACATGTTTTGAACCTTTCTGCACACTGGGGTTAAGATCTGAGTGTGTGGGCTCTTCTGAGCCTTGTTGCTACATGGGGATTCAGTTGTCTGAAAAAACGCGTTTATTTCGGGCTGAAAAACACGTTTTGAAAAGTGTACTGTTACTGCCCCATAACTTACATGGGGTTGACCAAACTTGCAGAAACATGTTTATTTCTGCTGAAAAACATGTTTTGACACTTTCAGCACACTGGGGTTAAGATCTGAGTGTGTGGGCTCTTCTGAGCATTGTTGCTACATGGGGATTCAGTTGTCTGAAAAAACGCGTTTATTTCGGGCTGAAAAACACGTTTTGAAAAGTGTACTGTTACTGCCCCATAACTTACATGGGGTTGACCAAACTTGCAGAAACATGTTTATTTCTGCTGAAAAACATGTTTTGACACTTTCAGCACACTGGGGTTAAGATCTGAGTGTGTGGGCTCTTCTGAGCCTTACTGCTACATGGGGATTCAGTTGTCTGAAAAAACGCGTTTATTTCGGGCTGAAAAACACGTTTTGCAGAGTGTACTGTTACTGCCCCATAAAATACATGGGGTTGACCAAACTTGCAGAAACATGTTTATTTCTGCTGAAAAACACGTTTTGACCCTTTCTGCACACTGGGGTTAAGATCTGAGTGTGTGGGCTCTTCTGAGCCTTGCTGCTACATGGGTATTCAGTTGTCTGAAAAAACGCGTTTATTTCGGGCTGAAAAACACGTTTTGAAAAGTGTACTGTTACTGCCCCATAACTTACATGGGGTTGACCAAACTTGCAGAAACATGTTTATTTATGCTGAAAAACATGTTTTGACACTTTCAGCACACTGGGGTTAAGATCTGAGTGTGTGGGCTCTTCTGAGCCTTGCTGCTACATGGGGATTCAGTTGTCTGAAAAAACGCGTTTATTTCGGGCTGAAAAACACGTTTTGCAGAGTGTACTGTTACTGCCCCATAACTTACATGGGGTTGACCAATCTTGCAGAAACATGTTTATTTCTGCTGAAAAACACGTTTTGACCCTTTCTGCACACTGGGGTTAAGATCTGAGTGTGTGGGCTCTTCTGAGCCTTGCTGCTACATGGGTATTCAGTTGTCTGAAAAAACGCGTTTATTTCGGGCTGAAAAACACGTTTTGAAAAGTGTACTGTTACTGCCCCATAACTTACATGGGGTTGACCAAACTTGCAGAAACATGTTTATTTCTGCTGAAAAACATGTTTTGACACTTTCAGCACACTGGGGTTAAGATCTGAGTGTGTGGGCTCTTCTGAGCCTTGTTGCTACATGGGGATTCAGTTGTCTGAAAAAACGCGTTTATTTCGGGCTGAAAAACACGTTTTGAAAAGTGTACTGTTACTGCCCCATAACTTACATGGGGTTGACCAAACTTGCAGAAACATGTTTATTTCTGCTGAAAAACATGTTTTGACACTTTCAGCACACTGGGGTTAAGATCTGAGTGTGTGGGCTATTCTGAGCCTTGCTGCTACATGGGTATTCAGTTGTCTGAAAAAACGCGTTTATTTCGGGCTGAAAAACACGTTTTGAAAAGTGTACTGTTACTGCCCCATAACTTACATGGGGTTGACCAAACTTGCAGAAACATGTTTATTTCTGCTGAAAAACATGTTTTGACACTTTCAGCACACTGGGGTTAAGATCTGAGTGTGTGGGCTCTTCTGAGCCTTGTTGCTACATGGGGATTCAGTTGTCTGAAAAAACGCGTTTATTTCGGGCTGAAAAACACGTTTTGAAAAGTGTACTGTTACTGCCCCATAACTTACATGGGGTTGACCAAACTTGCAGAAACATGTTTATTTCTGCTGAAAAACATGTTTTGACACTTTCAGCACACTGGGGTTAAGATCTGAGTGTGTGGGCTCTTCTGAGCCTTGTTGCTACATGGGGATTCAGTTGTCTGAAAAAACGCGTTTATTTCGGGCTGAAAAACACGTTTTGAAAAGTGTACTGTTACTGCCCCATAACTTACATGGGGTTGACCAAACTTGCAGAAACATGTTTATTTCTGCTGAAAAACATGTTTTGACACTTTCAGCACACTGGGGTTAAGATCTGAGTGTGTGGGCTCTTCTGAGCCTTGTTGCTACATGGGGATTCAGTTGTCTGAAAAAACGCGTTTATTTCGGGCTGAAAAACACGTTTTGAAAAGTGTACTGTTACTGCCCCATAACTTACATGGGGTTGACCAAACTTGCAGAAACATGTTTATTTCTGCTGAAAAACATGTTTTGACACTTTCAGCACACTGGGGTTAAGATCTGAGTGTGTGGGCTCTTCTGAGCCTTACTGCTACATGGGGATTCAGTTGTCTGAAAAAACGCGTTTATTTCGGGCTGAAAAACACGTTTTGCAGAGTGTACTGTTACTGCCCCATAACTTACATGGGGTTGACCAAACTTGCAGAAACATGTTTATTTCTGCTGAAAAACACGTTTTGACCCTTTCTGCACACTGGGGTTAAGATCTGAGTGTGTGGGCTCTTCTGAGCCTTGCTGCTACATGGGTATTCAGTTGTCTGAAAAAACGCGTTTATTTCGGGCTGAAAAACACGTTTTGAAAAGTGTACTGTTACTGCCCCATAACTTACATGGGGTTGACCAAACTTGCAGAAACATGTTTATTTCTGCTGAAAAACATGTTTTGACACTTTCAGCACACTGGGATTAAGATCTGAGTGTGTGGGCTCTTCTGAGCCTTGTTGCTACATGGGGATTCAGTTGTCTGAAAAAACGCGTTTATTTCGGGCTGAAAAACACGTTTTGAAAAGTGTACTGTTACTGCCCCATAACTTACATGGGGTTGACCAAACTTGCAGAAACATGTTTATTTCTGCTGAAAAACATGTTTTGACACTTTCAGCACACTGGGGTTAAGAGCTGAGTGTGTGGGCTCTTCTGAGCCTTGCTGCTACATGGGTATTCAGTTGTCTGAAAAAACGCGTTTATTTCGGGCTGAAAAACACGTTTTGAAAAGTGTACTGTTACTGCCCCATAACTTACATGGGGTTGACCAAACTTGCAGAAACATGTTTATTTCTGCTGAAAAACATGTTTTGACACTTTCAGCACACTGGGGTTAAGATCTGAGTGTGTGGGCTCTTCTGAGCCTTGTTGCTACATGGGGATTCAGTTGTCTGAAAAAACGCGTTTATTTCGGGCTGAAAAACACGTTTTGAAAAGTGTGCTGTTACTGCCCCATAACTTACATGGGGTTGACCAAACTTGCAGAAACATGTTTATTTCTGCTGAAAAACATGTTTTGACACTTTCAGCACACTGGGGTTAAGATCTGAGTGTGTGGGCTCTTCTGAGCCTTGCTGCTACATGGGGATTCAGTTGTCTGAAAAAACGCGTTTATTTCGGGCTGAAAAACACGTTTTGCAGAGTGTACTGTTACTGCCCCATAACTTACATGGGATTGACCAAACTTGCAGAAACATGTTTATTTCTGCTGAAAAACACGTTTTGACCCTTTCTGCACACTGGGGTTAAGAGCTGAGTGTGTGGGCTCTTCTGAGACTTGCTGCTACATGGGTATTCAGTTGTCTGAAAAAACGCGTTTATTTCGGGCTGAAAAACACGTTTTGAAAAGTGTACTGTTACTGCCCCATAACTTACATGGGGTTGACCAAACTTGCAGAAACATGTTTATTTCTGCTGAAAAACATGTTTTGAACCTTTCTGCACACTGGGGTTAAGATCTGAGTGTGTGGGCTCTTCTGAGCCTTGCTGCTACATGGGGATTCAGTTGTCTGAAAAAACGCGTTTATTTCGGGCTGAAAAACACGTTTTGCAGAGTGTACTGTTACTGCCCCATAACTTACATGGGGTTGACCAAACTTGCAGAAACATGTTTATTTCTGCTGAAAAACATGTTTTGACACTTTCAGCACACTGGGGTTAAGATCTGAGTGTGTGGGCTCTTCTGAGCCTTGTTGCTACATGGGGATTCAGTTGTCTGAAAAAACGCGTTTATTTCGGGCTGAAAAACACGTTTTGAAAAGTGTACTGTTACTGCCCCATAACTTACATGGGGTTGACCAAACTTGCAGAAACATGTTTATTTCTGCTGAAAAACATGTTTTGACACTTTCAGCACACTGGGGTTAAGATCTGAGTGTGTGGGCTCTTCTGAGCCTTGCTGCTACATGGGGATTCAGTTGTCTGAAAAAACGCGTTTATTTCGGGCTGAAAAACACGTTTTGCAGAGTGTACTGTTACTGCCCCATAACTTACATGGGATTGACCAAACTTGCAGAAACATGTTTATTTCTGCTGAAAAACACGTTTTGACCCTTTCTGCACACTGGGGTTAAGAGCTGAGTGTGTGGGCTCTTCTGAGACTTGCTGCTACATGGGTATTCAGTTGTCTGAAAAAACGCGTTTATTTCGGGCTGAAAAACACGTTTTGAAAAGTGTACTGTTACTGCCCCATAACTTACATGGGGTTGACCAAACTTGCAGAAACATGTTTATTTCTGCTGAAAAACATGTTTTGACACTTTCAGCACACTGGGGTTAAGATCTGAGTGTGTGGGCTCTTCTGAGCCTTGTTGCTACATGGGGATTCAGTTGTCTGAAAAAACGCGTTTATTTCGGGCTGAAAAACACGTTTTGAAAAGTGTACTGTTACTGCCCCATAACTTACATGGGGTTGACCAAACTTGCAGAAACATGTTTATTTCTGCTGAAAAACATGTTTTGACACTTTCAGCACACTGGGGTTAAGATCTGAGTGTGTGGGCTCTTCTGAGCCTTGCTGCTACATGGGTATTCAGTTGTCTGAAAAAACGCGTTTATTTCGGGCTGAAAAACACGTTTTGAAAAGTGTACTGTTACTGCCCCATAACTTACATGGGGTTGACCAAACTTGCAGAAACATGTTTATTTCTGCTGAAAAACATGTTTTGAACCTTTCTGCACACTGGGGTTAAGATCTGAGTGTGTGGGCTCTTCTGAGCCTTGCTGCTACATGGGGATTCAGTTGTCTGAAAAAACGCGTTTATTTCGGGCTGAAAAACACGTTTTGCAGAGTGTACTGTTACTGCCCCATAACTTACATGGGGTTGACCAAACTTGCAGAAACATGTTTATTTCTGCTGAAAAACACGTTTTGACCCTTTCTGCACACTGGGGTTAAGATCTGAGTGTGTGGGCTCTTCTGAGCCTTGCTGCTACATGGGTATTCAGTTGTCTGAAAAAACGCGTTTATTTCGGGCTGAAAAACACGTTTTGAAAAGTGTACTGTTACTGCCCCATAACTTACATGGGGTTGACCAAACTTGCAGAAACATGTTTATTTCTGCTGAAAAACATGTTTTGACACTTTCAGCACACTGGGGTTAAGATCTGAGTGTGTGGGCTCTTCTGAGCCTTGCTGCTACATGGGGATTCAGTTGTCTGAAAAAACGCGTTTATTTCGGGCTGAAAAACACGTTTTGCAGAGTGTACTGTTACTGCCCCATAACTTACATGGGATTGACCAAACTTGCAGAAACATGTTTATTTCTGCTGAAAAACACGTTTTGACCCTTTCTGCACACTGGGGTTAAGAGCTGAGTGTGTGGGCTCTTCTGAGACTTGCTGCTACATGGGTATTCAGTTGTCTGAAAAAACGCGTTTATTTCGGGCTGAAAAACACGTTTTGAAAAGTGTACTGTTACTGCCCCATAACTTACATGGGGTTGACCAAACTTGCAGAAACATGTTTATTTCTGCTGAAAAACATGTTTTGACACTTTCAGCACACTGGGGTTAAGATCTGAGTGTGTGGGCTCTTCTGAGCCTTGTTGCTACATGGGGATTCAGTTGTCTGAAAAAACGCGTTTATTTCGGGCTGAAAAACACGTTTTGAAAAGTGTACTGTTACTGCCCCATAACTTACATGGGGTTGACCAAACTTGCAGAAACATGTTTATTTCTGCTGAAAAACATGTTTTGACACTTTCAGCACACTGGGGTTAAGATCTGAGTGTGTGGGCTCTTCTGAGCCTTGCTGCTACATGGGTATTCAGTTGTCTGAAAAAACGCGTTTATTTCGGGCTGAAAAACACGTTTTGAAAAGTGTACTGTTACTGCCCCATAACTTACATGGGGTTGACCAAACTTGCAGAAACATGTTTATTTCTGCTGAAAAACATGTTTTGAACCTTTCTGCACACTGGGGTTAAGATCTGAGTGTGTGGGCTCTTCTGAGCCTTGCTGCTACATGGGGATTCAGTTGTCTGAAAAAACGCGTTTATTTCGGGCTGAAAAACACGTTTTGCAGAGTGTACTGTTACTGCCCCATAACTTACATGGGGTTGACCAAACTTGCAGAAACATGTTTATTTCTGCTGAAAAACATGTTTTGACACTTTCAGCACACTGGGGTTAAGATCTGAGTGTGTGGGCTCTTCTGAGCCTTGTTGCTACATGGGGATTCAGTTGTCTGAAAAAACGCGTTTATTTCGGGCTGAAAAACACGTTTTGAAAAGTGTACTGTTACTGCCCCATAACTTACATGGGGTTGACCAAACTTGCAGAAACATGTTTATTTCTGCTGAAAAACATGTTTTGACACTTTCAGCACACTGGGGTTAAGATCTGAGTGTGTGGGCTCTTCTGAGCCTTGCTGCTACATGGGTATTCAGTTGTCTGAAAAAACGCGTTTATTTCGGGCTGAAAAACACGTTTTGAAAAGTGTACTGTTACTGCCCCATAACTTACATGGGGTTGACCAAACTTGCAGAAACATGTTTATTTCTGCTGAAAAACATGTTTTGACACTTTCAGCACACTGGTGTTAAGATCTGAGTGTGTGGGCTCTTCTGAGCCTTGTTGCTACATGGGGATTCAGTTGTCTGAAAAAACGCGTTTATTTCGGGCTGAAAAACACGTTTTGAAAAGTGTACTGTTACTGCCCCATAACTTACATGGGGTTGACCAAACTTGCAGAAACATGTTTATTTCTGCTGAAAAACATGTTTTGACACTTTCAGCACACTGGGGTTAAGATCTGAGTGTGTGGGCTCTTCTGAGCCTTGTTGCTACATGGGGATTCAGTTGTCTGAAAAAACGCGTTTATTTCGGGCTGAAAAACACGTTTTGAAAAGTGTACTGTTACTGCCCCATAACTTACATGGGGTTGACCAAACTTGCAGAAACATGTTTATTTCTGCTGAAAAACATGTTTTGACACTTTCAGCACACTGGGGTTAAGATCTGAGTGTGTGGGCTCTTCTGAGCCTTGTTGCTACATGGGGATTCAGTTGTCTGAAAAAACGCGTTTATTTCGGGCTGAAAAACACGTTTTGAAAAGTGTACTGTTACTGCCCCATAACTTACATGGGGTTGACCAAACTTGCAGAAACATGTTTATTTCTGCTGAAAAACATGTTTTGACACTTTCAGCACACTGGGGTTAAGATCTGAGTGTGTGGGCTCTTCTGAGCCTTACTGCTACATGGGGATTCAGTTGTCTGAAAAAACGCGTTTATTTCGGGCTGAAAAACACGTTTTGAAAAGTGTACTGTTACTGCCCCATAACTTACATGGGGTTGACCAAACTTGCAGAAACATGTTTATTTCTGCTGAAAAACATGTTTTGACACTTTCAGCACACTGGGGTTAAGATCTGAGTGTGTGGGCTCTTCTGAGCCTTGTTGCTACATGGGGATTCAGTTGTCTGAAAAAACGCGTTTATTTCGGGCTGAAAAACACGTTTTGAAAAGTGTACTGTTACTGCCCCATAACTTACATGGGGTTGACCAAACTTGCAGAAACATGTTTATTTCTGCTGAAAAACATGTTTTGACACTTTCAGCACACTGGGGTTAAGATCTGAGTGTGTGGGCTCTTCTGAGCCTTGCTGCTACATGGGTATTCACTTGTCTGAAAAAACGCGTTTATTTCGGGCTGAAAAACACGTTTTGAAAAGTGTACTGTTACTGCCCCATAACTTACATGGGGTTGACCAAACTTGCAGAAACATGTTTATTTCTGCTGAAAAACATGTTTTGAACCTTTCTGCACACTGGGGTTAAGATCTGAGTGTGTGGGCTCTTCTGAGCCTTGCTGCTACATGGGGATTCAGTTGTCTGAAAAAACGCGTTTATTTCGGGCTGAAAAACACGTTTTGCAGAGTGTACTGTTACTGCCCCATAACTTACATGGGGTTGACCAAACTTGCAGAAACATGTTTATTTCTGCTGAAAAACATGTTTTGACACTTTCAGCACACTGGGGTTAAGATCTGAGTGTGTGGGCTCTTCTGAGCCTTGTTGCTACATGGGGATTCAGTTGTCTGAAAAAACGCGTTTATTTCGGGCTGAAAAACACGTTTTGAAAAGTGTACTGTTACTGCCCCATAACTTACATGGGGTTGACCAAACTTGCAGAAACATGTTTATTTCTGCTGAAAAACATGTTTTGACACTTTCAGCACACTGGGGTTAAGATCTGAGTGTGTGGGCTATTCTGAGCCTTGCTGCTACATGGGTATTCAGTTGTCTGAAAAAACGCGTTTATTTCGGGCTGAAAAACACGTTTTGAAAAGTGTACTGTTACTGCCCCATAACTTACATGGGGTTGACCAAACTTGCAGAAACATGTTTATTTCTGCTGAAAAACATGTTTTGACACTTTCAGCACACTGGGGTTAAGATCTGAGTGTGTGGGCTCTTCTGAGCCTTGTTGCTACATTGGGATTCAGTTGTCTGAAAAAACGCGTTTATTTCGGGCTGAAAAACACGTTTTGAAAAGTGTACTGTTACTGCCCCATAACTTACATGGGGTTGACCAAACTTGCAGAAACATGTTTATTTCTGCTGAAAAACATGTTTTGACACTTTCAGCACACTGGGGTTAAGATCTGAGTGTGTGGGCTCTTCTGAGCCTTGTTGCTACATGGGGATTCAGTTGTCTGAAAAAACGCGTTTATTTCGGGCTGAAAAACACGTTTTGAAAAGTGTACTGTTACTGCCCCATAACTTACATGGGGTTGACCAAACTTGCAGAAACATGTTTATTTCTGCTGAAAAACATGTTTTGACACTTTCAGCACACTGGGGTTAAGATCTGAGTGTGTGGGCTCTTCTGAGCCTTGTTGCTACATGGGGATTCAGTTGTCTGAAAAAACGCGTTTATTTCGGGCTGAAAAACACGTTTTGAAAAGTGTACTGTTACTGCCCCATAACTTACATGGGGTTGACCAAACTTGCAGAAACATGTTTATTTCTGCTGAAAAACATGTTTTGACACTTTCAGCACACTGGGGTTAAGATCTGAGTGTGTGGGCTCTTCTGAGCCTTACTGCTACATGGGGATTCAGTTGTCTGAAAAAACGCGTTTATTTCGGGCTGAAAAACACGTTTTGCAGAGTGTACTGTTACTGCCCCATAACTTACATGGGGTTGACCAAACTTGCAGAAACATGTTTATTTCTGCTGAAAAACACGTTTTGACCCTTTCTGCACACTGGGGTTAAGATCTGAGTGTGTGGGCTCTTCTGAGCCTTGCTGCTACATGGGTATTCAGTTGTCTGAAAAAACGCGTTTATTTCGGGCTGAAAAACACGTTTTGAAAAGTGTACTGTTACTGCCCCATAACTTACATGGGGTTGACCAAACTTGCAGAAACATGTTTATTTCTGCTGAAAAACATGTTTTGACACTTTCAGCACACTGGGGTTAAGATCTGAGTGTGTGGGCTCTTCTGAGCCTTGTTGCTACATGGGGATTCAGTTGTCTGAAAAAACGCGTTTATTTCGGGCTGAAAAACACGTTTTGAAAAGTGTACTGTTACTGCCCCATAACTTACATGGGGTTGACCAAACTTGCAGAAACATGTTTATTTCTGCTGAAAAACATGTTTTGACACTTTCAGCACACTGGGGTTAAGAGCTGAGTGTGTGGGCTCTTCTGAGCCTTGCTGCTACATGGGTATTCAGTTGTCTGAAAAAACGCGTTTATTTCGGGCTGAAAAACACGTTTTGAAAAGTGTACTGTTACTGCCCCATAACTTACATGGGGTTGACCAAACTTGCAGAAACATGTTTATTTCTGCTGAAAAACATGTTTTGACACTTTCAGCACACTGGGGTTAAGATCTGAGTGTGTGGGCTCTTCTGAGCCTTGTTGCTACATGGGGATTCAGTTGTCTGAAAAAACGCGTTTATTTCGGGCTGAAAAACACGTTTTGAAAAGTGTACTGTTACTGCCCCATAACTTACATGGGGTTGACCAAACTTGCAGAAACATGTTTATTTCTGCTGAAAAACATGTTTTGACACTTTCAGCACACTGGGGTTAAGATCTGAGTGTGTGGGCTCTTCTGAGCCTTGTTGCTACATGGGGATTCAGTTGTCTGAAAAAACGCGTTTATTTCGGGCTGAAAAACACGTTTTGAAAAGTGTACTGTTACTGCCCCATAACTTACATGGGGTTGACCAAACTTGCAGAAACATGTTTATTTCTGCTGAAAAACATGTTTTGACACTTTCAGCACACTGGGGTTAAGATCTGAGTGTGTGGGCTCTTCTGAGCCTTGTTGCTACATGGGGATTCAGTTGTCTGAAAAAACGCGTTTATTTCGGGCTGAAAAACACGTTTTGAAAAGTGTACTGTTACTGCCCCATAACTTACATGGGGTTGACCAAACTTGCAGAAACATGTTTATTTCTGCTGAAAAACATGTTTTGAACCTTTCTGCACACTGGGGTTAAGATCTGAGTGTGTGGGCTCTTCTGAGCCTTGTTGCTACATGGGGATTCAGTTGTCTGAAAAAACGCGTTTATTTCGGGCTGAAAAACACGTTTTGAAAAGTGTACTGTTACTGCCCCATAACTTACATGGGGTTGACCAAACTTGCAGAAACATGTTTATTTCTGCTGAAAAACATGTTTTGACACTTTCAGCACACTGGGGTTAAGATCTGAGTGTGTGGGCTCTTCTGAGCCTTGTTGCTACATGGGGATTCAGTTGTCTGAAAAAACGCGTTTATTTCGGGCTGAAAAACACGTTTTGAAAAGTGTACTGTTACTGCCCCATAACTTACATGGGGTTGACCAAACTTGCAGAAACATGTTTATTTCTGCTGAAAAACATGTTTTGAACCTTTCTGCACACTGGGGTTAAGATCTGAGTGTGTGGGCTCTTCTGAGCCTTGTTGCTACATGGGGATTCAGTTGTCTGAAAAAACGCGTTTATTTCGGGCTGAAAAACACGTTTTGAAAAGTGTACTGTTACTGCCCCATAACTTACATGGGGTTGACCAAACTTGCAGAAACATGTTTATTTCTGCTGAAAAACATGTTTTGACACTTTCAGCACACTGGGGTTAAGATCTGAGTGTGTGGGCTCTTCTGAGCATTGTTGCTACATGGGGATTCAGTTGTCTGAAAAAACGCGTTTATTTCGGGCTGAAAAACACGTTTTGAAAAGTGTACTGTTACTGCCCCATAACTTACATGGGGTTGACCAAACTTGCAGAAACATGTTTATTTCTGCTGAAAAACATGTTTTGACACTTTCAGCACACTGGGGTTAAGATCTGAGTGTGTGGGCTCTTCTGAGCCTTACTGCTACATGGGGATTCAGTTGTCTGAAAAAACGCGTTTATTTCGGGCTGAAAAACACGTTTTGCAGAGTGTACTGTTACTGCCCCATAAAATACATGGGGTTGACCAAACTTGCAGAAACATGTTTATTTCTGCTGAAAAACACGTTTTGACCCTTTCTGCACACTGGGGTTAAGATCTGAGTGTGTGGGCTCTTCTGAGCCTTGCTGCTACATGGGTATTCAGTTGTCTGAAAAAACGCGTTTATTTCGGGCTGAAAAACACGTTTTGAAAAGTGTACTGTTACTGCCCCATAACTTACATGGGGTTGACCAAACTTGCAGAAACATGTTTATTTATGCTGAAAAACATGTTTTGACACTTTCAGCACACTGGGGTTAAGATCTGAGTGTGTGGGCTCTTCTGAGCCTTGCTGCTACATGGGGATTCAGTTGTCTGAAAAAACGCGTTTATTTCGGGCTGAAAAACACGTTTTGCAGAGTGTACTGTTACTGCCCCATAACTTACATGGGGTTGACCAATCTTGCAGAAACATGTTTATTTCTGCTGAAAAACACGTTTTGACCCTTTCTGCACACTGGGGTTAAGATCTGAGTGTGTGGGCTCTTCTGAGCCTTGCTGCTACATGGGTATTCAGTTGTCTGAAAAAACGCGTTTATTTCGGGCTGAAAAACACGTTTTGAAAAGTGTACTGTTACTGCCCCATAACTTACATGGGGTTGACCAAACTTGCAGAAACATGTTTATTTCTGCTGAAAAACATGTTTTGACACTTTCAGCACACTGGGGTTAAGATCTGAGTGTGTGGGCTCTTCTGAGCCTTGTTGCTACATGGGGATTCAGTTGTCTGAAAAAACGCGTTTATTTCGGGCTGAAAAACACGTTTTGAAAAGTGTACTGTTACTGCCCCATAACTTACATGGGGTTGACCAAACTTGCAGAAACATGTTTATTTCTGCTGAAAAACATGTTTTGACACTTTCAGCACACTGGGGTTAAGATCTGAGTGTGTGGGCTATTCTGAGCCTTGCTGCTACATGGGTATTCAGTTGTCTGAAAAAACGCGTTTATTTCGGGCTGAAAAACACGTTTTGAAAAGTGTACTGTTACTGCCCCATAACTTACATGGGGTTGACCAAACTTGCAGAAACATGTTTATTTCTGCTGAAAAACATGTTTTGACACTTTCAGCACACTGGGGTTAAGATCTGAGTGTGTGGGCTCTTCTGAGCCTTGTTGCTACATGGGGATTCAGTTGTCTGAAAAAACGCGTTTATTTCGGGCTGAAAAACACGTTTTGAAAAGTGTACTGTTACTGCCCCATAACTTACATGGGGTTGACCAAACTTGCAGAAACATGTTTATTTCTGCTGAAAAACATGTTTTGACACTTTCAGCACACTGGGGTTAAGATCTGAGTGTGTGGGCTCTTCTGAGCCTTGTTGCTACATGGGGATTCAGTTGTCTGAAAAAACGCGTTTATTTCGGGCTGAAAAACACGTTTTGAAAAGTGTACTGTTACTGCCCCATAACTTACATGGGGTTGACCAAACTTGCAGAAACATGTTTATTTCTGCTGAAAAACATGTTTTGACACTTTCAGCACACTGGGGTTAAGATCTGAGTGTGTGGGCTCTTCTGAGCCTTGTTGCTACATGGGGATTCAGTTGTCTGAAAAAACGCGTTTATTTCGGGCTGAAAAACACGTTTTGAAAAGTGTACTGTTACTGCCCCATAACTTACATGGGGTTGACCAAACTTGCAGAAACATGTTTATTTCTGCTGAAAAACATGTTTTGACACTTTCAGCACACTGGGGTTAAGATCTGAGTGTGTGGGCTCTTCTGAGCCTTACTGCTACATGGGGATTCAGTTGTCTGAAAAAACGCGTTTATTTCGGGCTGAAAAACACGTTTTGCAGAGTGTACTGTTACTGCCCCATAACTTACATGGGGTTGACCAAACTTGCAGAAACATGTTTATTTCTGCTGAAAAACACGTTTTGACCCTTTCTGCACACTGGGGTTAAGATCTGAGTGTGTGGGCTCTTCTGAGCCTTGCTGCTACATGGGTATTCAGTTGTCTGAAAAAACGCGTTTATTTCGGGCTGAAAAACACGTTTTGAAAAGTGTACTGTTACTGCCCCATAACTTACATGGGGTTGACCAAACTTGCAGAAACATGTTTATTTCTGCTGAAAAACATGTTTTGACACTTTCAGCACACTGGGATTAAGATCTGAGTGTGTGGGCTCTTCTGAGCCTTGTTGCTACATGGGGATTCAGTTGTCTGAAAAAACGCGTTTATTTCGGGCTGAAAAACACGTTTTGAAAAGTGTACTGTTACTGCCCCATAACTTACATGGGGTTGACCAAACTTGCAGAAACATGTTTATTTCTGCTGAAAAACATGTTTTGACACTTTCAGCACACTGGGGTTAAGAGCTGAGTGTGTGGGCTCTTCTGAGCCTTGCTGCTACATGGGTATTCAGTTGTCTGAAAAAACGCGTTTATTTCGGGCTGAAAAACACGTTTTGAAAAGTGTACTGTTACTGCCCCATAACTTACATGGGGTTGACCAAACTTGCAGAAACATGTTTATTTCTGCTGAAAAACATGTTTTGACACTTTCAGCACACTGGGGTTAAGATCTGAGTGTGTGGGCTCTTCTGAGCCTTGTTGCTACATGGGGATTCAGTTGTCTGAAAAAACGCGTTTATTTCGGGCTGAAAAACACGTTTTGAAAAGTGTGCTGTTACTGCCCCATAACTTACATGGGGTTGACCAAACTTGCAGAAACATGTTTATTTCTGCTGAAAAACATGTTTTGACACTTTCAGCACACTGGGGTTAAGATCTGAGTGTGTGGGCTCTTCTGAGCCTTGCTGCTACATGGGGATTCAGTTGTCTGAAAAAACGCGTTTATTTCGGGCTGAAAAACACGTTTTGCAGAGTGTACTGTTACTGCCCCATAACTTACATGGGATTGACCAAACTTGCAGAAACATGTTTATTTCTGCTGAAAAACACGTTTTGACCCTTTCTGCACACTGGGGTTAAGAGCTGAGTGTGTGGGCTCTTCTGAGACTTGCTGCTACATGGGTATTCAGTTGTCTGAAAAAACGCGTTTATTTCGGGCTGAAAAACACGTTTTGAAAAGTGTACTGTTACTGCCCCATAACTTACATGGGGTTGACCAAACTTGCAGAAACATGTTTATTTCTGCTGAAAAACATGTTTTGAACCTTTCTGCACACTGGGGTTAAGATCTGAGTGTGTGGGCTCTTCTGAGCCTTGCTGCTACATGGGGATTCAGTTGTCTGAAAAAACGCGTTTATTTCGGGCTGAAAAACACGTTTTGCAGAGTGTACTGTTACTGCCCCATAACTTACATGGGGTTGACCAAACTTGCAGAAACATGTTTATTTCTGCTGAAAAACATGTTTTGACACTTTCAGCACACTGGGGTTAAGATCTGAGTGTGTGGGCTCTTCTGAGCCTTGTTGCTACATGGGGATTCAGTTGTCTGAAAAAACGCGTTTATTTCGGGCTGAAAAACACGTTTTGAAAAGTGTACTGTTACTGCCCCATAACTTACATGGGGTTGACCAAACTTGCAGAAACATGTTTATTTCTGCTGAAAAACATGTTTTGACACTTTCAGCACACTGGGGTTAAGATCTGAGTGTGTGGGCTCTTCTGAGCCTTGCTGCTACATGGGGATTCAGTTGTCTGAAAAAACGCGTTTATTTCGGGCTGAAAAACACGTTTTGCAGAGTGTACTGTTACTGCCCCATAACTTACATGGGATTGACCAAACTTGCAGAAACATGTTTATTTCTGCTGAAAAACACGTTTTGACCCTTTCTGCACACTGGGGTTAAGAGCTGAGTGTGTGGGCTCTTCTGAGACTTGCTGCTACATGGGTATTCAGTTGTCTGAAAAAACGCGTTTATTTCGGGCTGAAAAACACGTTTTGAAAAGTGTACTGTTACTGCCCCATAACTTACATGGGGTTGACCAAACTTGCAGAAACATGTTTATTTCTGCTGAAAAACATGTTTTGACACTTTCAGCACACTGGGGTTAAGATCTGAGTGTGTGGGCTCTTCTGAGCCTTGTTGCTACATGGGGATTCAGTTGTCTGAAAAAACGCGTTTATTTCGGGCTGAAAAACACGTTTTGAAAAGTGTACTGTTACTGCCCCATAACTTACATGGGGTTGACCAAACTTGCAGAAACATGTTTATTTCTGCTGAAAAACATGTTTTGACACTTTCAGCACACTGGGGTTAAGATCTGAGTGTGTGGGCTCTTCTGAGCCTTGCTGCTACATGGGTATTCAGTTGTCTGAAAAAACGCGTTTATTTCGGGCTGAAAAACACGTTTTGAAAAGTGTACTGTTACTGCCCCATAACTTACATGGGGTTGACCAAACTTGCAGAAACATGTTTATTTCTGCTGAAAAACATGTTTTGAACCTTTCTGCACACTGGGGTTAAGATCTGAGTGTGTGGGCTCTTCTGAGCCTTGCTGCTACATGGGGATTCAGTTGTCTGAAAAAACGCGTTTATTTCGGGCTGAAAAACACGTTTTGCAGAGTGTACTGTTACTGCCCCATAACTTACATGGGGTTGACCAAACTTGCAGAAACATGTTTATTTCTGCTGAAAAACACGTTTTGACCCTTTCTGCACACTGGGGTTAAGAGCTGAGTGTGTGGGCTCTTCTGAGACTTGCTGCTACATGGGTATTCAGTTGTCTGAAAAAACGCGTTTATTTCGGGCTGAAAAACACGTTTTGAAAAGTGTACTGTTACTGCCCCATAACTTACATGGGGTTGACCAAACTTGCAGAAACATGTTTATTTCTGCTGAAAAACATGTTTTGACACTTTCAGCACACTGGGGTTAAGATCTGAGTGTGTGGGCTCTTCTGAGCCTTGTTGCTACATGGGGATTCAGTTGTCTGAAAAAACGCGTTTATTTCGGGCTGAAAAACACGTTTTGAAAAGTGTACTGTTACTGCCCCATAACTTACATGGGGTTGACCAAACTTGCAGAAACATGTTTATTTCTGCTGAAAAACATGTTTTGACACTTTCAGCACACTGGGGTTAAGATCTGAGTGTGTGGGCTCTTCTGAGCCTTGCTGCTACATGGGTATTCAGTTGTCTGAAAAAACGCGTTTATTTCGGGCTGAAAAACACGTTTTGAAAAGTGTACTGTTACTGCCCCATAACTTACATGGGGTTGACCAAACTTGCAGAAACATGTTTATTTCTGCTGAAAAACATGTTTTGAACCTTTCTGCACACTGGGGTTAAGATCTGAGTGTGTGGGCTCTTCTGAGCCTTGTTGCTACATGGGGATTCAGTTGTCTGAAAAAACGCGTTTATTTCGGGCTGAAAAACACGTTTTGAAAAGTGTACTGTTACTGCCCCATAACTTACATGGGGTTGACCAAACTTGCAGAAACATGTTTATTTCTGCTGAAAAACATGTTTTGACACTTTCAGCACACTGGGGTTAAGATCTGAGTGTGTGGGCTCTTCTGAGCATTGTTGCTACATGGGGATTCAGTTGTCTGAAAAAACGCGTTTATTTCGGGCTGAAAAACACGTTTTGAAAAGTGTACTGTTACTGCCCCATAACTTACATGGGGTTGACCAAACTTGCAGAAACATGTTTATTTCTGCTGAAAAACATGTTTTGACACTTTCAGCACACTGGGGTTAAGATCTGAGTGTGTGGGCTCTTCTGAGCCTTACTGCTACATGGGGATTCAGTTGTCTGAAAAAACGCGTTTATTTCGGGCTGAAAAACACGTTTTGCAGAGTGTACTGTTACTGCCCCATAAAATACATGGGGTTGACCAAACTTGCAGAAACATGTTTATTTCTGCTGAAAAACACGTTTTGACCCTTTCTGCACACTGGGGTTAAGATCTGAGTGTGTGGGCTCTTCTGAGCCTTGCTGCTACATGGGTATTCAGTTGTCTGAAAAAACGCGTTTATTTCGGGCTGAAAAACACGTTTTGAAAAGTGTACTGTTACTGCCCCATAACTTACATGGGGTTGACCAAACTTGCAGAAACATGTTTATTTATGCTGAAAAACATGTTTTGACACTTTCAGCACACTGGGGTTAAGATCTGAGTGTGTGGGCTCTTCTGAGCCTTGCTGCTACATGGGGATTCAGTTGTCTGAAAAAACGCGTTTATTTCGGGCTGAAAAACACGTTTTGCAGAGTGTACTGTTACTGCCCCATAACTTACATGGGGTTGACCAATCTTGCAGAAACATGTTTATTTCTGCTGAAAAACACGTTTTGACCCTTTCTGCACACTGGGGTTAAGATCTGAGTGTGTGGGCTCTTCTGAGCCTTGCTGCTACATGGGTATTCAGTTGTCTGAAAAAACGCGTTTATTTCGGGCTGAAAAACACGTTTTGAAAAGTGTACTGTTACTGCCCCATAACTTACATGGGGTTGACCAAACTTGCAGAAACATGTTTATTTCTGCTGAAAAACATGTTTTGACACTTTCAGCACACTGGGGTTAAGATCTGAGTGTGTGGGCTCTTCTGAGCCTTGTTGCTACATGGGGATTCAGTTGTCTGAAAAAACGCGTTTATTTCGGGCTGAAAAACACGTTTTGAAAAGTGTACTGTTACTGCCCCATAACTTACATGGGGTTGACCAAACTTGCAGAAACATGTTTATTTCTGCTGAAAAACATGTTTTGACACTTTCAGCACACTGGGGTTAAGATCTGAGTGTGTGGGCTATTCTGAGCCTTGCTGCTACATGGGTATTCAGTTGTCTGAAAAAACGCGTTTATTTCGGGCTGAAAAACACGTTTTGAAAAGTGTACTGTTACTGCCCCATAACTTACATGGGGTTGACCAAACTTGCAGAAACATGTTTATTTCTGCTGAAAAACATGTTTTGACACTTTCAGCACACTGGGGTTAAGATCTGAGTGTGTGGGCTCTTCTGAGCCTTGTTGCTACATGGGGATTCAGTTGTCTGAAAAAACGCGTTTATTTCGGGCTGAAAAACACGTTTTGAAAAGTGTACTGTTACTGCCCCATAACTTACATGGGGTTGACCAAACTTGCAGAAACATGTTTATTTCTGCTGAAAAACATGTTTTGACACTTTCAGCACACTGGGGTTAAGATCTGAGTGTGTGGGCTCTTCTGAGCATTGTTGCTACATGGGGATTCAGTTGTCTGAAAAAACGCGTTTATTTCGGGCTGAAAAACACGTTTTGAAAAGTGTACTGTTACTGCCCCATAACTTACATGGGGTTGACCAAACTTGCAGAAACATGTTTATTTCTGCTGAAAAACATGTTTTGACACTTTCAGCACACTGGGGTTAAGATCTGAGTGTGTGGGCTCTTCTGAGCCTTACTGCTACATGGGGATTCAGTTGTCTGAAAAAACGCGTTTATTTCGGGCTGAAAAACACGTTTTGCAGAGTGTACTGTTACTGCCCCATAAAATACATGGGGTTGACCAAACTTGCAGAAACATGTTTATTTCTGCTGAAAAACACGTTTTGACCCTTTCTGCACACTGGGGTTAAGATCTGAGTGTGTGGGCTCTTCTGAGCCTTGCTGCTACATGGGTATTCAGTTGTCTGAAAAAACGCGTTTATTTCGGGCTGAAAAACACGTTTTGAAAAGTGTACTGTTACTGCCCCATAACTTACATGGGGTTGACCAAACTTGCAGAAACATGTTTATTTATGCTGAAAAACATGTTTTGACACTTTCAGCACACTGGGGTTAAGATCTGAGTGTGTGGGCTCTTCTGAGCCTTGCTGCTACATGGGGATTCAGTTGTCTGAAAAAACGCGTTTATTTCGGGCTGAAAAACACGTTTTGCAGAGTGTACTGTTACTGCCCCATAACTTACATGGGGTTGACCAATCTTGCAGAAACATGTTTATTTCTGCTGAAAAACACGTTTTGACCCTTTCTGCACACTGGGGTTAAGATCTGAGTGTGTGGGCTCTTCTGAGCCTTGCTGCTACATGGGTATTCAGTTGTCTGAAAAAACGCGTTTATTTCGGGCTGAAAAACACGTTTTGAAAAGTGTACTGTTACTGCCCCATAACTTACATGGGGTTGACCAAACTTGCAGAAACATGTTTATTTCTGCTGAAAAACATGTTTTGACACTTTCAGCACACTGGGGTTAAGATCTGAGTGTGTGGGCTCTTCTGAGCCTTGTTGCTACATGGGGATTCAGTTGTCTGAAAAAACGCGTTTATTTCGGGCTGAAAAACACGTTTTGAAAAGTGTACTGTTACTGCCCCATAACTTACATGGGGTTGACCAAACTTGCAGAAACATGTTTATTTCTGCTGAAAAACATGTTTTGACACTTTCAGCACACTGGGGTTAAGATCTGAGTGTGTGGGCTCTTCTGAGCCTTGTTGCTACATGGGGATTCAGTTGTCTGAAAAAACGCGTTTATTTCGGGCTGAAAAACACGTTTTGAAAAGTGTACTGTTACTGCCCCATAACTTACATGGGGTTGACCAAACTTGCAGAAACATGTTTATTTCTGCTGAAAAACATGTTTTGACACTTTCAGCACACTGGGGTTAAGATCTGAGTGTGTGGGCTCTTCTGAGCCTTGCTGCTACATGGGTATTCACTTGTCTGAAAAAACGCGTTTATTTCGGGCTGAAAAACACGTTTTGAAAAGTGTACTGTTACTGCCCCATAACTTACATGGGGTTGACCAAACTTGCAGAAACATGTTTATTTCTGCTGAAAAACATGTTTTGAACCTTTCTGCACACTGGGGTTAAGATCTGAGTGTGTGGGCTCTTCTGAGCCTTGCTGCTACATGGGGATTCAGTTGTCTGAAAAAACGCGTTTATTTCGGGCTGAAAAACACGTTTTGCAGAGTGTACTGTTACTGCCCCATAACTTACATGGGGTTGACCAAACTTGCAGAAACATGTTTATTTCTGCTGAAAAACATGTTTTGACACTTTCAGCACACTGGGGTTAAGATCTGAGTGTGTGGGCTCTTCTGAGCCTTGTTGCTACATGGGGATTCAGTTGTCTGAAAAAACGCGTTTATTTCGGGCTGAAAAACACGTTTTGAAAAGTGTACTGTTACTGCCCCATAACTTACATGGGGTTGACCAAACTTGCAGAAACATGTTTATTTCTGCTGAAAAACATGTTTTGACACTTTCAGCACACTGGGGTTAAGATCTGAGTGTGTGGGCTATTCTGAGCCTTGCTGCTACATGGGTATTCAGTTGTCTGAAAAAACGCGTTTATTTCGGGCTGAAAAACACGTTTTGAAAAGTGTACTGTTACTGCCCCATAACTTACATGGGGTTGACCAAACTTGCAGAAACATGTTTATTTCTGCTGAAAAACATGTTTTGACACTTTCAGCACACTGGGGTTAAGATCTGAGTGTGTGGGCTCTTCTGAGCCTTGTTGCTACATTGGGATTCAGTTGTCTGAAAAAACGCGTTTATTTCGGGCTGAAAAACACGTTTTGAAAAGTGTACTGTTACTGCCCCATAACTTACATGGGGTTGACCAAACTTGCAGAAACATGTTTATTTCTGCTGAAAAACATGTTTTGACACTTTCAGCACACTGGGGTTAAGATCTGAGTGTGTGGGCTCTTCTGAGCCTTGTTGCTACATGGGGATTCAGTTGTCTGAAAAAACGCGTTTATTTCGGGCTGAAAAACACGTTTTGAAAAGTGTACTGTTACTGCCCCATAACTTACATGGGGTTGACCAAACTTGCAGAAACATGTTTATTTCTGCTGAAAAACATGTTTTGACACTTTCAGCACACTGGGGTTAAGATCTGAGTGTGTGGGCTCTTCTGAGCCTTGTTGCTACATGGGGATTCAGTTGTCTGAAAAAACGCGTTTATTTCGGGCTGAAAAACACGTTTTGAAAAGTGTACTGTTACTGCCCCATAACTTACATGGGGTTGACCAAACTTGCAGAAACATGTTTATTTCTGCTGAAAAACATGTTTTGACACTTTCAGCACACTGGGGTTAAGATCTGAGTGTGTGGGCTCTTCTGAGCCTTACTGCTACATGGGGATTCAGTTGTCTGAAAAAACGCGTTTATTTCGGGCTGAAAAACACGTTTTGCAGAGTGTACTGTTACTGCCCCATAACTTACATGGGGTTGACCAAACTTGCAGAAACATGTTTATTTCTGCTGAAAAACACGTTTTGACCCTTTCTGCACACTGGGGTTAAGATCTGAGTGTGTGGGCTCTTCTGAGCCTTGCTGCTACATGGGTATTCAGTTGTCTGAAAAAACGCGTTTATTTCGGGCTGAAAAACACGTTTTGAAAAGTGTACTGTTACTGCCCCATAACTTACATGGGGTTGACCAAACTTGCAGAAACATGTTTATTTCTGCTGAAAAACATGTTTTGACACTTTCAGCACACTGGGGTTAAGATCTGAGTGTGTGGGCTCTTCTGAGCCTTGTTGCTACATGGGGATTCAGTTGTCTGAAAAAACGCGTTTATTTCGGGCTGAAAAACACGTTTTGAAAAGTGTACTGTTACTGCCCCATAACTTACATGGGGTTGACCAAACTTGCAGAAACATGTTTATTTCTGCTGAAAAACATGTTTTGACACTTTCAGCACACTGGGGTTAAGAGCTGAGTGTGTGGGCTCTTCTGAGCCTTGCTGCTACATGGGTATTCAGTTGTCTGAAAAAACGCGTTTATTTCGGGCTGAAAAACACGTTTTGAAAAGTGTACTGTTACTGCCCCATAACTTACATGGGGTTGACCAAACTTGCAGAAACATGTTTATTTCTGCTGAAAAACATGTTTTGACACTTTCAGCACACTGGGGTTAAGATCTGAGTGTGTGGGCTCTTCTGAGCCTTGTTGCTACATGGGGATTCAGTTGTCTGAAAAAACGCGTTTATTTCGGGCTGAAAAACACGTTTTGAAAAGTGTACTGTTACTGCCCCATAACTTACATGGGGTTGACCAAACTTGCAGAAACATGTTTATTTCTGCTGAAAAACATGTTTTGACACTTTCAGCACACTGGGGTTAAGATCTGAGTGTGTGGGCTCTTCTGAGCCTTGTTGCTACATGGGGATTCAGTTGTCTGAAAAAACGCGTTTATTTCGGGCTGAAAAACACGTTTTGAAAAGTGTACTGTTACTGCCCCATAACTTACATGGGGTTGACCAAACTTGCAGAAACATGTTTATTTCTGCTGAAAAACATGTTTTGACACTTTCAGCACACTGGGGTTAAGATCTGAGTGTGTGGGCTCTTCTGAGCCTTGTTGCTACATGGGGATTCAGTTGTCTGAAAAAACGCGTTTATTTCGGGCTGAAAAACACGTTTTGAAAAGTGTACTGTTACTGCCCCATAACTTACATGGGGTTGACCAAACTTGCAGAAACATGTTTATTTCTGCTGAAAAACATGTTTTGAACCTTTCTGCACACTGGGGTTAAGATCTGAGTGTGTGGGCTCTTCTGAGCCTTGTTGCTACATGGGGATTCAGTTGTCTGAAAAAACGCGTTTATTTCGGGCTGAAAAACACGTTTTGAAAAGTGTACTGTTACTGCCCCATAACTTACATGGGGTTGACCAAACTTGCAGAAACATGTTTATTTCTGCTGAAAAACATGTTTTGACACTTTCAGCACACTGGGGTTAAGATCTGAGTGTGTGGGCTCTTCTGAGCCTTGTTGCTACATGGGGATTCAGTTGTCTGAAAAAACGCGTTTATTTCGGGCTGAAAAACACGTTTTGAAAAGTGTACTGTTACTGCCCCATAACTTACATGGGGTTGACCAAACTTGCAGAAACATGTTTATTTCTGCTGAAAAACATGTTTTGAACCTTTCTGCACACTGGGGTTAAGATCTGAGTGTGTGGGCTCTTCTGAGCCTTGTTGCTACATGGGGATTCAGTTGTCTGAAAAAACGCGTTTATTTCGGGCTGAAAAACACGTTTTGAAAAGTGTACTGTTACTGCCCCATAACTTACATGGGGTTGACCAAACTTGCAGAAACATGTTTATTTCTGCTGAAAAACATGTTTTGACACTTTCAGCACACTGGGGTTAAGATCTGAGTGTGTGGGCTCTTCTGAGCATTGTTGCTACATGGGGATTCAGTTGTCTGAAAAAACGCGTTTATTTCGGGCTGAAAAACACGTTTTGAAAAGTGTACTGTTACTGCCCCATAACTTACATGGGGTTGACCAAACTTGCAGAAACATGTTTATTTCTGCTGAAAAACATGTTTTGACACTTTCAGCACACTGGGGTTAAGATCTGAGTGTGTGGGCTCTTCTGAGCCTTACTGCTACATGGGGATTCAGTTGTCTGAAAAAACGCGTTTATTTCGGGCTGAAAAACACGTTTTGCAGAGTGTACTGTTACTGCCCCATAAAATACATGGGGTTGACCAAACTTGCAGAAACATGTTTATTTCTGCTGAAAAACACGTTTTGACCCTTTCTGCACACTGGGGTTAAGATCTGAGTGTGTGGGCTCTTCTGAGCCTTGCTGCTACATGGGTATTCAGTTGTCTGAAAAAACGCGTTTATTTCGGGCTGAAAAACACGTTTTGAAAAGTGTACTGTTACTGCCCCATAACTTACATGGGGTTGACCAAACTTGCAGAAACATGTTTATTTATGCTGAAAAACATGTTTTGACACTTTCAGCACACTGGGGTTAAGATCTGAGTGTGTGGGCTCTTCTGAGCCTTGCTGCTACATGGGGATTCAGTTGTCTGAAAAAACGCGTTTATTTCGGGCTGAAAAACACGTTTTGCAGAGTGTACTGTTACTGCCCCATAACTTACATGGGGTTGACCAATCTTGCAGAAACATGTTTATTTCTGCTGAAAAACACGTTTTGACCCTTTCTGCACACTGGGGTTAAGATCTGAGTGTGTGGGCTCTTCTGAGCCTTGCTGCTACATGGGTATTCAGTTGTCTGAAAAAACGCGTTTATTTCGGGCTGAAAAACACGTTTTGAAAAGTGTACTGTTACTGCCCCATAACTTACATGGGGTTGACCAAACTTGCAGAAACATGTTTATTTCTGCTGAAAAACATGTTTTGACACTTTCAGCACACTGGGGTTAAGATCTGAGTGTGTGGGCTCTTCTGAGCCTTGTTGCTACATGGGGATTCAGTTGTCTGAAAAAACGCGTTTATTTCGGGCTGAAAAACACGTTTTGAAAAGTGTACTGTTACTGCCCCATAACTTACATGGGGTTGACCAAACTTGCAGAAACATGTTTATTTCTGCTGAAAAACATGTTTTGACACTTTCAGCACACTGGGGTTAAGATCTGAGTGTGTGGGCTATTCTGAGCCTTGCTGCTACATGGGTATTCAGTTGTCTGAAAAAACGCGTTTATTTCGGGCTGAAAAACACGTTTTGAAAAGTGTACTGTTACTGCCCCATAACTTACATGGGGTTGACCAAACTTGCAGAAACATGTTTATTTCTGCTGAAAAACATGTTTTGACACTTTCAGCACACTGGGGTTAAGATCTGAGTGTGTGGGCTCTTCTGAGCCTTGTTGCTACATGGGGATTCAGTTGTCTGAAAAAACGCGTTTATTTCGGGCTGAAAAACACGTTTTGAAAAGTGTACTGTTACTGCCCCATAACTTACATGGGGTTGACCAAACTTGCAGAAACATGTTTATTTCTGCTGAAAAACATGTTTTGACACTTTCAGCACACTGGGGTTAAGATCTGAGTGTGTGGGCTCTTCTGAGCCTTGTTGCTACATGGGGATTCAGTTGTCTGAAAAAACGCGTTTATTTCGGGCTGAAAAACACGTTTTGAAAAGTGTACTGTTACTGCCCCATAACTTACATGGGGTTGACCAAACTTGCAGAAACATGTTTATTTCTGCTGAAAAACATGTTTTGACACTTTCAGCACACTGGGGTTAAGATCTGAGTGTGTGGGCTCTTCTGAGCCTTGTTGCTACATGGGGATTCAGTTGTCTGAAAAAACGCGTTTATTTCGGGCTGAAAAACACGTTTTGAAAAGTGTACTGTTACTGCCCCATAACTTACATGGGGTTGACCAAACTTGCAGAAACATGTTTATTTCTGCTGAAAAACATGTTTTGACACTTTCAGCACACTGGGGTTAAGATCTGAGTGTGTGGGCTCTTCTGAGCCTTACTGCTACATGGGGATTCAGTTGTCTGAAAAAACGCGTTTATTTCGGGCTGAAAAACACGTTTTGCAGAGTGTACTGTTACTGCCCCATAACTTACATGGGGTTGACCAAACTTGCAGAAACATGTTTATTTCTGCTGAAAAACACGTTTTGACCCTTTCTGCACACTGGGGTTAAGATCTGAGTGTGTGGGCTCTTCTGAGCCTTGCTGCTACATGGGTATTCAGTTGTCTGAAAAAACGCGTTTATTTCGGGCTGAAAAACACGTTTTGAAAAGTGTACTGTTACTGCCCCATAACTTACATGGGGTTGACCAAACTTGCAGAAACATGTTTATTTCTGCTGAAAAACATGTTTTGACACTTTCAGCACACTGGGATTAAGATCTGAGTGTGTGGGCTCTTCTGAGCCTTGTTGCTACATGGGGATTCAGTTGTCTGAAAAAACGCGTTTATTTCGGGCTGAAAAACACGTTTTGAAAAGTGTACTGTTACTGCCCCATAACTTACATGGGGTTGACCAAACTTGCAGAAACATGTTTATTTCTGCTGAAAAACATGTTTTGACACTTTCAGCACACTGGGGTTAAGAGCTGAGTGTGTGGGCTCTTCTGAGCCTTGCTGCTACATGGGTATTCAGTTGTCTGAAAAAACGCGTTTATTTCGGGCTGAAAAACACGTTTTGAAAAGTGTACTGTTACTGCCCCATAACTTACATGGGGTTGACCAAACTTGCAGAAACATGTTTATTTCTGCTGAAAAACATGTTTTGACACTTTCAGCACACTGGGGTTAAGATCTGAGTGTGTGGGCTCTTCTGAGCCTTGTTGCTACATGGGGATTCAGTTGTCTGAAAAAACGCGTTTATTTCGGGCTGAAAAACACGTTTTGAAAAGTGTGCTGTTACTGCCCCATAACTTACATGGGGTTGACCAAACTTGCAGAAACATGTTTATTTCTGCTGAAAAACATGTTTTGACACTTTCAGCACACTGGGGTTAAGATCTGAGTGTGTGGGCTCTTCTGAGCCTTGCTGCTACATGGGGATTCAGTTGTCTGAAAAAACGCGTTTATTTCGGGCTGAAAAACACGTTTTGCAGAGTGTACTGTTACTGCCCCATAACTTACATGGGATTGACCAAACTTGCAGAAACATGTTTATTTCTGCTGAAAAACACGTTTTGACCCTTTCTGCACACTGGGGTTAAGAGCTGAGTGTGTGGGCTCTTCTGAGACTTGCTGCTACATGGGTATTCAGTTGTCTGAAAAAACGCGTTTATTTCGGGCTGAAAAACACGTTTTGAAAAGTGTACTGTTACTGCCCCATAACTTACATGGGGTTGACCAAACTTGCAGAAACATGTTTATTTCTGCTGAAAAACATGTTTTGAACCTTTCTGCACACTGGGGTTAAGATCTGAGTGTGTGGGCTCTTCTGAGCCTTGCTGCTACATGGGGATTCAGTTGTCTGAAAAAACGCGTTTATTTCGGGCTGAAAAACACGTTTTGCAGAGTGTACTGTTACTGCCCCATAACTTACATGGGGTTGACCAAACTTGCAGAAACATGTTTATTTCTGCTGAAAAACATGTTTTGACACTTTCAGCACACTGGGGTTAAGATCTGAGTGTGTGGGCTCTTCTGAGCCTTGTTGCTACATGGGGATTCAGTTGTCTGAAAAAACGCGTTTATTTCGGGCTGAAAAACACGTTTTGAAAAGTGTACTGTTACTGCCCCATAACTTACATGGGGTTGACCAAACTTGCAGAAACATGTTTATTTCTGCTGAAAAACATGTTTTGACACTTTCAGCACACTGGGGTTAAGATCTGAGTGTGTGGGCTCTTCTGAGCCTTGCTGCTACATGGGGATTCAGTTGTCTGAAAAAACGCGTTTATTTCGGGCTGAAAAACACGTTTTGCAGAGTGTACTGTTACTGCCCCATAACTTACATGGGATTGACCAAACTTGCAGAAACATGTTTATTTCTGCTGAAAAACACGTTTTGACCCTTTCTGCACACTGGGGTTAAGAGCTGAGTGTGTGGGCTCTTCTGAGACTTGCTGCTACATGGGTATTCAGTTGTCTGAAAAAACGCGTTTATTTCGGGCTGAAAAACACGTTTTGAAAAGTGTACTGTTACTGCCCCATAACTTACATGGGGTTGACCAAACTTGCAGAAACATGTTTATTTCTGCTGAAAAACATGTTTTGACACTTTCAGCACACTGGGGTTAAGATCTGAGTGTGTGGGCTCTTCTGAGCCTTGTTGCTACATGGGGATTCAGTTGTCTGAAAAAACGCGTTTATTTCGGGCTGAAAAACACGTTTTGAAAAGTGTACTGTTACTGCCCCATAACTTACATGGGGTTGACCAAACTTGCAGAAACATGTTTATTTCTGCTGAAAAACATGTTTTGACACTTTCAGCACACTGGGGTTAAGATCTGAGTGTGTGGGCTCTTCTGAGCCTTGCTGCTACATGGGTATTCAGTTGTCTGAAAAAACGCGTTTATTTCGGGCTGAAAAACACGTTTTGAAAAGTGTACTGTTACTGCCCCATAACTTACATGGGGTTGACCAAACTTGCAGAAACATGTTTATTTCTGCTGAAAAACATGTTTTGAACCTTTCTGCACACTGGGGTTAAGATCTGAGTGTGTGGGCTCTTCTGAGCCTTGCTGCTACATGGGGATTCAGTTGTCTGAAAAAACGCGTTTATTTCGGGCTGAAAAACACGTTTTGCAGAGTGTACTGTTACTGCCCCATAACTTACATGGGGTTGACCAAACTTGCAGAAACATGTTTATTTCTGCTGAAAAACACGTTTTGACCCTTTCTGCACACTGGGGTTAAGAGCTGAGTGTGTGGGCTCTTCTGAGACTTGCTGCTACATGGGTATTCAGTTGTCTGAAAAAACGCGTTTATTTCGGGCTGAAAAACACGTTTTGAAAAGTGTACTGTTACTGCCCCATAACTTACATGGGGTTGACCAAACTTGCAGAAACATGTTTATTTCTGCTGAAAAACATGTTTTGACACTTTCAGCACACTGGGGTTAAGATCTGAGTGTGTGGGCTCTTCTGAGCCTTGTTGCTACATGGGGATTCAGTTGTCTGAAAAAACGCGTTTATTTCGGGCTGAAAAACACGTTTTGAAAAGTGTACTGTTACTGCCCCATAACTTACATGGGGTTGACCAAACTTGCAGAAACATGTTTATTTCTGCTGAAAAACATGTTTTGACACTTTCAGCACACTGGGGTTAAGATCTGAGTGTGTGGGCTCTTCTGAGCCTTGCTGCTACATGGGTATTCAGTTGTCTGAAAAAACGCGTTTATTTCGGGCTGAAAAACACGTTTTGAAAAGTGTACTGTTACTGCCCCATAACTTACATGGGGTTGACCAAACTTGCAGAAACATGTTTATTTCTGCTGAAAAACATGTTTTGAACCTTTCTGCACACTGGGGTTAAGATCTGAGTGTGTGGGCTCTTCTGAGCCTTGTTGCTACATGGGGATTCAGTTGTCTGAAAAAACGCGTTTATTTCGGGCTGAAAAACACGTTTTGAAAAGTGTACTGTTACTGCCCCATAACTTACATGGGGTTGACCAAACTTGCAGAAACATGTTTATTTCTGCTGAAAAACATGTTTTGACACTTTCAGCACACTGGGGTTAAGATCTGAGTGTGTGGGCTCTTCTGAGCATTGTTGCTACATGGGGATTCAGTTGTCTGAAAAAACGCGTTTATTTCGGGCTGAAAAACACGTTTTGAAAAGTGTACTGTTACTGCCCCATAACTTACATGGGGTTGACCAAACTTGCAGAAACATGTTTATTTCTGCTGAAAAACATGTTTTGACACTTTCAGCACACTGGGGTTAAGATCTGAGTGTGTGGGCTCTTCTGAGCCTTACTGCTACATGGGGATTCAGTTGTCTGAAAAAACGCGTTTATTTCGGGCTGAAAAACACGTTTTGCAGAGTGTACTGTTACTGCCCCATAAAATACATGGGGTTGACCAAACTTGCAGAAACATGTTTATTTCTGCTGAAAAACACGTTTTGACCCTTTCTGCACACTGGGGTTAAGATCTGAGTGTGTGGGCTCTTCTGAGCCTTGCTGCTACATGGGTATTCAGTTGTCTGAAAAAACGCGTTTATTTCGGGCTGAAAAACACGTTTTGAAAAGTGTACTGTTACTGCCCCATAACTTACATGGGGTTGACCAAACTTGCAGAAACATGTTTATTTATGCTGAAAAACATGTTTTGACACTTTCAGCACACTGGGGTTAAGATCTGAGTGTGTGGGCTCTTCTGAGCCTTGCTGCTACATGGGGATTCAGTTGTCTGAAAAAACGCGTTTATTTCGGGCTGAAAAACACGTTTTGCAGAGTGTACTGTTACTGCCCCATAACTTACATGGGGTTGACCAATCTTGCAGAAACATGTTTATTTCTGCTGAAAAACACGTTTTGACCCTTTCTGCACACTGGGGTTAAGATCTGAGTGTGTGGGCTCTTCTGAGCCTTGCTGCTACATGGGTATTCAGTTGTCTGAAAAAACGCGTTTATTTCGGGCTGAAAAACACGTTTTGAAAAGTGTACTGTTACTGCCCCATAACTTACATGGGGTTGACCAAACTTGCAGAAACATGTTTATTTCTGCTGAAAAACATGTTTTGACACTTTCAGCACACTGGGGTTAAGATCTGAGTGTGTGGGCTCTTCTGAGCCTTGTTGCTACATGGGGATTCAGTTGTCTGAAAAAACGCGTTTATTTCGGGCTGAAAAACACGTTTTGAAAAGTGTACTGTTACTGCCCCATAACTTACATGGGGTTGACCAAACTTGCAGAAACATGTTTATTTCTGCTGAAAAACATGTTTTGACACTTTCAGCACACTGGGGTTAAGATCTGAGTGTGTGGGCTATTCTGAGCCTTGCTGCTACATGGGTATTCAGTTGTCTGAAAAAACGCGTTTATTTCGGGCTGAAAAACACGTTTTGAAAAGTGTACTGTTACTGCCCCATAACTTACATGGGGTTGACCAAACTTGCAGAAACATGTTTATTTCTGCTGAAAAACATGTTTTGACACTTTCAGCACACTGGGGTTAAGATCTGAGTGTGTGGGCTCTTCTGAGCCTTGTTGCTACATGGGGATTCAGTTGTCTGAAAAAACGCGTTTATTTCGGGCTGAAAAACACGTTTTGAAAAGTGTACTGTTACTGCCCCATAACTTACATGGGGTTGACCAAACTTGCAGAAACATGTTTATTTCTGCTGAAAAACATGTTTTGACACTTTCAGCACACTGGGGTTAAGATCTGAGTGTGTGGGCTCTTCTGAGCATTGTTGCTACATGGGGATTCAGTTGTCTGAAAAAACGCGTTTATTTCGGGCTGAAAAACACGTTTTGAAAAGTGTACTGTTACTGCCCCATAACTTACATGGGGTTGACCAAACTTGCAGAAACATGTTTATTTCTGCTGAAAAACATGTTTTGACACTTTCAGCACACTGGGGTTAAGATCTGAGTGTGTGGGCTCTTCTGAGCCTTACTGCTACATGGGGATTCAGTTGTCTGAAAAAACGCGTTTATTTCGGGCTGAAAAACACGTTTTGCAGAGTGTACTGTTACTGCCCCATAAAATACATGGGGTTGACCAAACTTGCAGAAACATGTTTATTTCTGCTGAAAAACACGTTTTGACCCTTTCTGCACACTGGGGTTAAGATCTGAGTGTGTGGGCTCTTCTGAGCCTTGCTGCTACATGGGTATTCAGTTGTCTGAAAAAACGCGTTTATTTCGGGCTGAAAAACACGTTTTGAAAAGTGTACTGTTACTGCCCCATAACTTACATGGGGTTGACCAAACTTGCAGAAACATGTTTATTTATGCTGAAAAACATGTTTTGACACTTTCAGCACACTGGGGTTAAGATCTGAGTGTGTGGGCTCTTCTGAGCCTTGCTGCTACATGGGGATTCAGTTGTCTGAAAAAACGCGTTTATTTCGGGCTGAAAAACACGTTTTGCAGAGTGTACTGTTACTGCCCCATAACTTACATGGGGTTGACCAATCTTGCAGAAACATGTTTATTTCTGCTGAAAAACACGTTTTGACCCTTTCTGCACACTGGGGTTAAGATCTGAGTGTGTGGGCTCTTCTGAGCCTTGCTGCTACATGGGTATTCAGTTGTCTGAAAAAACGCGTTTATTTCGGGCTGAAAAACACGTTTTGAAAAGTGTACTGTTACTGCCCCATAACTTACATGGGGTTGACCAAACTTGCAGAAACATGTTTATTTCTGCTGAAAAACATGTTTTGACACTTTCAGCACACTGGGGTTAAGATCTGAGTGTGTGGGCTCTTCTGAGCCTTGTTGCTACATGGGGATTCAGTTGTCTGAAAAAACGCGTTTATTTCGGGCTGAAAAACACGTTTTGAAAAGTGTACTGTTACTGCCCCATAACTTACATGGGGTTGACCAAACTTGCAGAAACATGTTTATTTCTGCTGAAAAACATGTTTTGACACTTTCAGCACACTGGGGTTAAGATCTGAGTGTGTGGGCTATTCTGAGCCTTGCTGCTACATGGGTATTCAGTTGTCTGAAAAAACGCGTTTATTTCGGGCTGAAAAACACGTTTTGAAAAGTGTACTGTTACTGCCCCATAACTTACATGGGGTTGACCAAACTTGCAGAAACATGTTTATTTCTGCTGAAAAACATGTTTTGACACTTTCAGCACACTGGGGTTAAGATCTGAGTGTGTGGGCTCTTCTGAGCCTTGTTGCTACATGGGGATTCAGTTGTCTGAAAAAACGCGTTTATTTCGGGCTGAAAAACACGTTTTGAAAAGTGTACTGTTACTGCCCCATAACTTACATGGGGTTGACCAAACTTGCAGAAACATGTTTATTTCTGCTGAAAAACATGTTTTGACACTTTCAGCACACTGGGGTTAAGATCTGAGTGTGTGGGCTCTTCTGAGCCTTGTTGCTACATGGGGATTCAGTTGTCTGAAAAAACGCGTTTATTTCGGGCTGAAAAACACGTTTTGAAAAGTGTACTGTTACTGCCCCATAACTTACATGGGGTTGACCAAACTTGCAGAAACATGTTTATTTCTGCTGAAAAACATGTTTTGACACTTTCAGCACACTGGGGTTAAGATCTGAGTGTGTGGGCTCTTCTGAGCCTTGTTGCTACATGGGGATTCAGTTGTCTGAAAAAACGCGTTTATTTCGGGCTGAAAAACACGTTTTGAAAAGTGTACTGTTACTGCCCCATAACTTACATGGGGTTGACCAAACTTGCAGAAACATGTTTATTTCTGCTGAAAAACATGTTTTGACACTTTCAGCACACTGGGGTTAAGATCTGAGTGTGTGGGCTCTTCTGAGCCTTACTGCTACATGGGGATTCAGTTGTCTGAAAAAACGCGTTTATTTCGGGCTGAAAAACACGTTTTGCAGAGTGTACTGTTACTGCCCCATAACTTACATGGGGTTGACCAAACTTGCAGAAACATGTTTATTTCTGCTGAAAAACACGTTTTGACCCTTTCTGCACACTGGGGTTAAGATCTGAGTGTGTGGGCTCTTCTGAGCCTTGCTGCTACATGGGTATTCAGTTGTCTGAAAAAACGCGTTTATTTCGGGCTGAAAAACACGTTTTGAAAAGTGTACTGTTACTGCCCCATAACTTACATGGGGTTGACCAAACTTGCAGAAACATGTTTATTTCTGCTGAAAAACATGTTTTGACACTTTCAGCACACTGGGATTAAGATCTGAGTGTGTGGGCTCTTCTGAGCCTTGTTGCTACATGGGGATTCAGTTGTCTGAAAAAACGCGTTTATTTCGGGCTGAAAAACACGTTTTGAAAAGTGTACTGTTACTGCCCCATAACTTACATGGGGTTGACCAAACTTGCAGAAACATGTTTATTTCTGCTGAAAAACATGTTTTGACACTTTCAGCACACTGGGGTTAAGAGCTGAGTGTGTGGGCTCTTCTGAGCCTTGCTGCTACATGGGTATTCAGTTGTCTGAAAAAACGCGTTTATTTCGGGCTGAAAAACACGTTTTGAAAAGTGTACTGTTACTGCCCCATAACTTACATGGGGTTGACCAAACTTGCAGAAACATGTTTATTTCTGCTGAAAAACATGTTTTGACACTTTCAGCACACTGGGGTTAAGATCTGAGTGTGTGGGCTCTTCTGAGCCTTGTTGCTACATGGGGATTCAGTTGTCTGAAAAAACGCGTTTATTTCGGGCTGAAAAACACGTTTTGAAAAGTGTGCTGTTACTGCCCCATAACTTACATGGGGTTGACCAAACTTGCAGAAACATGTTTATTTCTGCTGAAAAACATGTTTTGACACTTTCAGCACACTGGGGTTAAGATCTGAGTGTGTGGGCTCTTCTGAGCCTTGCTGCTACATGGGGATTCAGTTGTCTGAAAAAACGCGTTTATTTCGGGCTGAAAAACACGTTTTGCAGAGTGTACTGTTACTGCCCCATAACTTACATGGGATTGACCAAACTTGCAGAAACATGTTTATTTCTGCTGAAAAACACGTTTTGACCCTTTCTGCACACTGGGGTTAAGAGCTGAGTGTGTGGGCTCTTCTGAGACTTGCTGCTACATGGGTATTCAGTTGTCTGAAAAAACGCGTTTATTTCGGGCTGAAAAACACGTTTTGAAAAGTGTACTGTTACTGCCCCATAACTTACATGGGGTTGACCAAACTTGCAGAAACATGTTTATTTCTGCTGAAAAACATGTTTTGAACCTTTCTGCACACTGGGGTTAAGATCTGAGTGTGTGGGCTCTTCTGAGCCTTGCTGCTACATGGGGATTCAGTTGTCTGAAAAAACGCGTTTATTTCGGGCTGAAAAACACGTTTTGCAGAGTGTACTGTTACTGCCCCATAACTTACATGGGGTTGACCAAACTTGCAGAAACATGTTTATTTCTGCTGAAAAACATGTTTTGACACTTTCAGCACACTGGGGTTAAGATCTGAGTGTGTGGGCTCTTCTGAGCCTTGTTGCTACATGGGGATTCAGTTGTCTGAAAAAACGCGTTTATTTCGGGCTGAAAAACACGTTTTGAAAAGTGTACTGTTACTGCCCCATAACTTACATGGGGTTGACCAAACTTGCAGAAACATGTTTATTTCTGCTGAAAAACATGTTTTGACACTTTCAGCACACTGGGGTTAAGATCTGAGTGTGTGGGCTCTTCTGAGCCTTGCTGCTACATGGGGATTCAGTTGTCTGAAAAAACGCGTTTATTTCGGGCTGAAAAACACGTTTTGCAGAGTGTACTGTTACTGCCCCATAACTTACATGGGATTGACCAAACTTGCAGAAACATGTTTATTTCTGCTGAAAAACACGTTTTGACCCTTTCTGCACACTGGGGTTAAGAGCTGAGTGTGTGGGCTCTTCTGAGACTTGCTGCTACATGGGTATTCAGTTGTCTGAAAAAACGCGTTTATTTCGGGCTGAAAAACACGTTTTGAAAAGTGTACTGTTACTGCCCCATAACTTACATGGGGTTGACCAAACTTGCAGAAACATGTTTATTTCTGCTGAAAAACATGTTTTGACACTTTCAGCACACTGGGGTTAAGATCTGAGTGTGTGGGCTCTTCTGAGCCTTGTTGCTACATGGGGATTCAGTTGTCTGAAAAAACGCGTTTATTTCGGGCTGAAAAACACGTTTTGAAAAGTGTACTGTTACTGCCCCATAACTTACATGGGGTTGACCAAACTTGCAGAAACATGTTTATTTCTGCTGAAAAACATGTTTTGACACTTTCAGCACACTGGGGTTAAGATCTGAGTGTGTGGGCTCTTCTGAGCCTTGCTGCTACATGGGTATTCAGTTGTCTGAAAAAACGCGTTTATTTCGGGCTGAAAAACACGTTTTGAAAAGTGTACTGTTACTGCCCCATAACTTACATGGGGTTGACCAAACTTGCAGAAACATGTTTATTTCTGCTGAAAAACATGTTTTGAACCTTTCTGCACACTGGGGTTAAGATCTGAGTGTGTGGGCTCTTCTGAGCCTTGCTGCTACATGGGGATTCAGTTGTCTGAAAAAACGCGTTTATTTCGGGCTGAAAAACACGTTTTGCAGAGTGTACTGTTACTGCCCCATAACTTACATGGGGTTGACCAAACTTGCAGAAACATGTTTATTTCTGCTGAAAAACACGTTTTGACCCTTTCTGCACACTGGGGTTAAGAGCTGAGTGTGTGGGCTCTTCTGAGACTTGCTGCTACATGGGTATTCAGTTGTCTGAAAAAACGCGTTTATTTCGGGCTGAAAAACACGTTTTGAAAAGTGTACTGTTACTGCCCCATAACTTACATGGGGTTGACCAAACTTGCAGAAACATGTTTATTTCTGCTGAAAAACATGTTTTGACACTTTCAGCACACTGGGGTTAAGATCTGAGTGTGTGGGCTCTTCTGAGCCTTGTTGCTACATGGGGATTCAGTTGTCTGAAAAAACGCGTTTATTTCGGGCTGAAAAACACGTTTTGAAAAGTGTACTGTTACTGCCCCATAACTTACATGGGGTTGACCAAACTTGCAGAAACATGTTTATTTCTGCTGAAAAACATGTTTTGACACTTTCAGCACACTGGGGTTAAGATCTGAGTGTGTGGGCTCTTCTGAGCCTTGCTGCTACATGGGTATTCAGTTGTCTGAAAAAACGCGTTTATTTCGGGCTGAAAAACACGTTTTGAAAAGTGTACTGTTACTGCCCCATAACTTACATGGGGTTGACCAAACTTGCAGAAACATGTTTATTTCTGCTGAAAAACATGTTTTGAACCTTTCTGCACACTGGGGTTAAGATCTGAGTGTGTGGGCTCTTCTGAGCCTTGCTGCTACATGGGGATTCAGTTGTCTGAAAAAACGCGTTTATTTCGGGCTGAAAAACACGTTTTGCAGAGTGTACTGTTACTGCCCCATAACTTACATGGGGTTGACCAAACTTGCAGAAACATGTTTATTTCTGCTGAAAAACATGTTTTGACACTTTCAGCACACTGGGGTTAAGATCTGAGTGTGTGGGCTCTTCTGAGCCTTGTTGCTACATGGGGATTCAGTTGTCTGAAAAAACGCGTTTATTTCGGGCTGAAAAACACGTTTTGAAAAGTGTACTGTTACTGCCCCATAACTTACATGGGGTTGACCAAACTTGCAGAAACATGTTTATTTCTGCTGAAAAACATGTTTTGACACTTTCAGCACACTGGGGTTAAGATCTGAGTGTGTGGGCTATTCTGAGCCTTGCTGCTACATGGGTATTCAGTTGTCTGAAAAAACGCGTTTATTTCGGGCTGAAAAACACGTTTTGAAAAGTGTACTGTTACTGCCCCATAACTTACATGGGGTTGACCAAACTTGCAGAAACATGTTTATTTCTGCTGAAAAACATGTTTTGACACTTTCAGCACACTGGGGTTAAGATCTGAGTGTGTGGGCTCTTCTGAGCCTTGTTGCTACATGGGGATTCAGTTGTCTGAAAAAACGCGTTTATTTCGGGCTGAAAAACACGTTTTGAAAAGTGTACTGTTACTGCCCCATAACTTACATGGGGTTGACCAAACTTGCAGAAACATGTTTATTTCTGCTGAAAAACATGTTTTGACACTTTCAGCACACTGGGGTTAAGATCTGAGTGTGTGGGCTCTTCTGAGCCTTGTTGCTACATGGGGATTCAGTTGTCTGAAAAAACGCGTTTATTTCGGGCTGAAAAACACGTTTTGAAAAGTGTACTGTTACTGCCCCATAACTTACATGGGGTTGACCAAACTTGCAGAAACATGTTTATTTCTGCTGAAAAACATGTTTTGACACTTTCAGCACACTGGGGTTAAGATCTGAGTGTGTGGGCTCTTCTGAGCCTTGTTGCTACATGGGGATTCAGTTGTCTGAAAAAACGCGTTTATTTCGGGCTGAAAAACACGTTTTGAAAAGTGTACTGTTACTGCCCCATAACTTACATGGGGTTGACCAAACTTGCAGAAACATGTTTATTTCTGCTGAAAAACATGTTTTGACACTTTCAGCACACTGGGGTTAAGATCTGAGTGTGTGGGCTCTTCTGAGCCTTGCTGCTACATGGGGATTCAGTTGTCTGAAAAAACGCGTTTATTTCGGGCTGAAAAACACGTTTTGCAGAGTGTACTGTTACTGCCCCATAACTTACATGGGGTTGACCAAACTTGCAGAAACATGTTTATTTCTGCTGAAAAACATGTTTTGACACTTTCAGCACACTGGGGTTAAGATCTGAGTGTGTGGGCTCTTCTGAGCCTTGTTGCTACATGGGGATTCAGTTGTCTGAAAAAAAGCGTTTATTTCGGGCTGAAAAACACGTTTTGAAAAGTGTACTGTTACTGCCCCATAACTTACATGGGGTTGACCAAACTTGCAGAAACATGTTTATTTCTGCTGAAAAACATGTTTTGACACTTTCAGCACACTGGGGTTAAGATCTGAGTGTGTGGGCTCTTCTGAGCCTTGCTGCTACATGGGGATTCAGTTGTCTGAAAAAACGCGTTTATTTCGGGCTGAAAAACACGTTTTGCAGAGTGTACTGTTACTGCCCCATAACTTACATGGGATTGACCAAACTTGCAGAAACATGTTTATTTCTGCTGAAAAACACGTTTTGACCCTTTCTGCACACTGGGGTTAAGAGCTGAGTGTGTGGGCTCTTCTGAGACTTGCTGCTACATGGGTATTCAGTTGTCTGAAAAAACGCGTTTATTTCGGGCTGAAAAACACGTTTTGAAAAGTGTACTGTTACTGCCCCATAACTTACATGGGGTTGACCAAACTTGCAGAAACATGTTTATTTCTGCTGAAAAACATGTTTTGACACTTTCAGCACACTGGGGTTAAGATCTGAGTGTGTGGGCTCTTCTGAGCCTTGTTGCTACATGGGGATTCAGTTGTCTGAAAAAACGCGTTTATTTCGGGCTGAAAAACACGTTTTGAAAAGTGTACTGTTACTGCCCCATAACTTACATGGGGTTGACCAAACTTGCAGAAACATGTTTATTTCTGCTGAAAAACATGTTTTGACACTTTCAGCACACTGGGGTTAAGATCTGAGTGTGTGGGCTCTTCTGAGCCTTGCTGCTACATGGGTATTCAGTTGTCTGAAAAAACGCGTTTATTTCGGGCTGAAAAACACGTTTTGAAAAGTGTACTGTTACTGCCCCATAACTTACATGGGGTTGACCAAACTTGCAGAAACATGTTTATTTCTGCTGAAAAACACGTTTTGACCCTTTCTGCACACTGGGGTTAAGATCTGAGTGTGTGGGCTCTTCTGAGCCTTGCTGCTACATGGGTATTCAGTTGTCTGAAAAAACGCGTTTATTTCGGGCTGAAAAACACGTTTTGAAAAGTGTACTGTTACTGCCCCATAACTTACATGGGGTTGACCAAACTTGCAGAAACATGTTTATTTCTGCTGAAAAACATGTTTTGACACTTTCAGCACACTGGGGTTAAGATCTGAGTGTGTGGGCTCTTCTGAGCCTTGCTGCTACATGGGGATTCAGTTGTCTGAAAAAACGCGTTTATTTCGGGCTGAAAAACACGTTTTGCAGAGTGTACTGTTACTGCCCCATAACTTACATGGGATTGACCAAACTTGCAGAAACATGTTTATTTCTGCTGAAAAACACGTTTTGACCCTTTCTGCACACTGGGGTTAAGAGCTGAGTGTGTGGGCTCTTCTGAGACTTGCTGCTACATGGGTATTCAGTTGTCTGAAAAAACGCGTTTATTTCGGGCTGAAAAACACGTTTTGAAAAGTGTACTGTTACTGCCCCATAACTTACATGGGGTTGACCAAACTTGCAGAAACATGTTTATTTCTGCTGAAAAACATGTTTTGACACTTTCAGCACACTGGGGTTAAGATCTGAGTGTGTGGGCTCTTCTGAGCCTTGTTGCTACATGGGGATTCAGTTGTCTGAAAAAACGCGTTTATTTCGGGCTGAAAAACACGTTTTGAAAAGTGTACTGTTACTGCCCCATAACTTACATGGGGTTGACCAAACTTGCAGAAACATGTTTATTTCTGCTGAAAAACATGTTTTGACACTTTCAGCACACTGGGGTTAAGATCTGAGTGTGTGGGCTCTTCTGAGCCTTGCTGCTACATGGGTATTCAGTTGTCTGAAAAAACGCGTTTATTTCGGGCTGAAAAACACGTTTTGAAAAGTGTACTGTTACTGCCCCATAACTTACATGGGGTTGACCAAACTTGCAGAAACATGTTTATTTCTGCTGAAAAACATGTTTTGAACCTTTCTGCACACTGGGGTTAAGATCTGAGTGTGTGGGCTCTTCTGAGCCTTGCTGCTACATGGGGATTCAGTTGTCTGAAAAAACGCGTTTATTTCGGGCTGAAAAACACGTTTTGCAGAGTGTACTGTTACTGCCCCATAACTTACATGGGGTTGACCAAACTTGCAGAAACATGTTTATTTCTGCTGAAAAACATGTTTTGACACTTTCAGCACACTGGGGTTAAGATCTGAGTGTGTGGGCTCTTCTGAGCCTTGTTGCTACATGGGGATTCAGTTGTCTGAAAAAACGCGTTTATTTCGGGCTGAAAAACACGTTTTGAAAAGTGTACTGTTACTGCCCCATAACTTACATGGGGTTGACCAAACTTGCAGAAACATGTTTATTTCTGCTGAAAAACATGTTTTGACACTTTCAGCACACTGGGGTTAAGATCTGAGTGTGTGGGCTCTTCTGAGCCTTGCTGCTACATGGGTATTCAGTTGTCTGAAAAAACGCGTTTATTTCGGGCTGAAAAACACGTTTTGAAAAGTGTACTGTTACTGCCCCATAACTTACATGGGGTTGACCAAACTTGCAGAAACATGTTTATTTCTGCTGAAAAACATGTTTTGACACTTTCAGCACACTGGTGTTAAGATCTGAGTGTGTGGGCTCTTCTGAGCCTTGTTGCTACATGGGGATTCAGTTGTCTGAAAAAACGCGTTTATTTCGGGCTGAAAAACACGTTTTGAAAAGTGTACTGTTACTGCCCCATAACTTACATGGGGTTGACCAAACTTGCAGAAACATGTTTATTTCTGCTGAAAAACATGTTTTGACACTTTCAGCACACTGGGGTTAAGATCTGAGTGTGTGGGCTCTTCTGAGCCTTGTTGCTACATGGGGATTCAGTTGTCTGAAAAAACGCGTTTATTTCGGGCTGAAAAACACGTTTTGAAAAGTGTACTGTTACTGCCCCATAACTTACATGGGGTTGACCAAACTTGCAGAAACATGTTTATTTCTGCTGAAAAACATGTTTTGACACTTTCAGCACACTGGGGTTAAGATCTGAGTGTGTGGGCTCTTCTGAGCCTTGTTGCTACATGGGGATTCAGTTGTCTGAAAAAACGCGTTTATTTCGGGCTGAAAAACACGTTTTGAAAAGTGTACTGTTACTGCCCCATAACTTACATGGGGTTGACCAAACTTGCAGAAACATGTTTATTTCTGCTGAAAAACATGTTTTGACACTTTCAGCACACTGGGGTTAAGATCTGAGTGTGTGGGCTCTTCTGAGCCTTACTGCTACATGGGGATTCAGTTGTCTGAAAAAACGCGTTTATTTCGGGCTGAAAAACACGTTTTGAAAAGTGTACTGTTACTGCCCCATAACTTACATGGGGTTGACCAAACTTGCAGAAACATGTTTATTTCTGCTGAAAAACATGTTTTGACACTTTCAGCACACTGGGGTTAAGATCTGAGTGTGTGGGCTCTTCTGAGCCTTGTTGCTACATGGGGATTCAGTTGTCTGAAAAAACGCGTTTATTTCGGGCTGAAAAACACGTTTTGAAAAGTGTACTGTTACTGCCCCATAACTTACATGGGGTTGACCAAACTTGCAGAAACATGTTTATTTCTGCTGAAAAACATGTTTTGACACTTTCAGCACACTGGGGTTAAGATCTGAGTGTGTGGGCTCTTCTGAGCCTTGCTGCTACATGGGTATTCACTTGTCTGAAAAAACGCGTTTATTTCGGGCTGAAAAACACGTTTTGAAAAGTGTACTGTTACTGCCCCATAACTTACATGGGGTTGACCAAACTTGCAGAAACATGTTTATTTCTGCTGAAAAACATGTTTTGAACCTTTCTGCACACTGGGGTTAAGATCTGAGTGTGTGGGCTCTTCTGAGCCTTGCTGCTACATGGGGATTCAGTTGTCTGAAAAAACGCGTTTATTTCGGGCTGAAAAACACGTTTTGCAGAGTGTACTGTTACTGCCCCATAACTTACATGGGGTTGACCAAACTTGCAGAAACATGTTTATTTCTGCTGAAAAACATGTTTTGACACTTTCAGCACACTGGGGTTAAGATCTGAGTGTGTGGGCTCTTCTGAGCCTTGTTGCTACATGGGGATTCAGTTGTCTGAAAAAACGCGTTTATTTCGGGCTGAAAAACACGTTTTGAAAAGTGTACTGTTACTGCCCCATAACTTACATGGGGTTGACCAAACTTGCAGAAACATGTTTATTTCTGCTGAAAAACATGTTTTGACACTTTCAGCACACTGGGGTTAAGATCTGAGTGTGTGGGCTATTCTGAGCCTTGCTGCTACATGGGTATTCAGTTGTCTGAAAAAACGCGTTTATTTCGGGCTGAAAAACACGTTTTGAAAAGTGTACTGTTACTGCCCCATAACTTACATGGGGTTGACCAAACTTGCAGAAACATGTTTATTTCTGCTGAAAAACATGTTTTGACACTTTCAGCACACTGGGGTTAAGATCTGAGTGTGTGGGCTCTTCTGAGCCTTGTTGCTACATTGGGATTCAGTTGTCTGAAAAAACGCGTTTATTTCGGGCTGAAAAACACGTTTTGAAAAGTGTACTGTTACTGCCCCATAACTTACATGGGGTTGACCAAACTTGCAGAAACATGTTTATTTCTGCTGAAAAACATGTTTTGACACTTTCAGCACACTGGGGTTAAGATCTGAGTGTGTGGGCTCTTCTGAGCCTTGTTGCTACATGGGGATTCAGTTGTCTGAAAAAACGCGTTTATTTCGGGCTGAAAAACACGTTTTGAAAAGTGTACTGTTACTGCCCCATAACTTACATGGGGTTGACCAAACTTGCAGAAACATGTTTATTTCTGCTGAAAAACATGTTTTGACACTTTCAGCACACTGGGGTTAAGATCTGAGTGTGTGGGCTCTTCTGAGCCTTGTTGCTACATGGGGATTCAGTTGTCTGAAAAAACGCGTTTATTTCGGGCTGAAAAACACGTTTTGAAAAGTGTACTGTTACTGCCCCATAACTTACATGGGGTTGACCAAACTTGCAGAAACATGTTTATTTCTGCTGAAAAACATGTTTTGACACTTTCAGCACACTGGGGTTAAGATCTGAGTGTGTGGGCTCTTCTGAGCCTTACTGCTACATGGGGATTCAGTTGTCTGAAAAAACGCGTTTATTTCGGGCTGAAAAACACGTTTTGCAGAGTGTACTGTTACTGCCCCATAACTTACATGGGGTTGACCAAACTTGCAGAAACATGTTTATTTCTGCTGAAAAACACGTTTTGACCCTTTCTGCACACTGGGGTTAAGATCTGAGTGTGTGGGCTCTTCTGAGCCTTGCTGCTACATGGGTATTCAGTTGTCTGAAAAAACGCGTTTATTTCGGGCTGAAAAACACGTTTTGAAAAGTGTACTGTTACTGCCCCATAACTTACATGGGGTTGACCAAACTTGCAGAAACATGTTTATTTCTGCTGAAAAACATGTTTTGACACTTTCAGCACACTGGGGTTAAGATCTGAGTGTGTGGGCTCTTCTGAGCCTTGTTGCTACATGGGGATTCAGTTGTCTGAAAAAACGCGTTTATTTCGGGCTGAAAAACACGTTTTGAAAAGTGTACTGTTACTGCCCCATAACTTACATGGGGTTGACCAAACTTGCAGAAACATGTTTATTTCTGCTGAAAAACATGTTTTGACACTTTCAGCACACTGGGGTTAAGAGCTGAGTGTGTGGGCTCTTCTGAGCCTTGCTGCTACATGGGTATTCAGTTGTCTGAAAAAACGCGTTTATTTCGGGCTGAAAAACACGTTTTGAAAAGTGTACTGTTACTGCCCCATAACTTACATGGGGTTGACCAAACTTGCAGAAACATGTTTATTTCTGCTGAAAAACATGTTTTGACACTTTCAGCACACTGGGGTTAAGATCTGAGTGTGTGGGCTCTTCTGAGCCTTGTTGCTACATGGGGATTCAGTTGTCTGAAAAAACGCGTTTATTTCGGGCTGAAAAACACGTTTTGAAAAGTGTACTGTTACTGCCCCATAACTTACATGGGGTTGACCAAACTTGCAGAAACATGTTTATTTCTGCTGAAAAACATGTTTTGACACTTTCAGCACACTGGGGTTAAGATCTGAGTGTGTGGGCTCTTCTGAGCCTTGCTGCTACATGGGGATTCAGTTGTCTGAAAAAACGCGTTTATTTCGGGCTGAAAAACACGTTTTGCAGAGTGTACTGTTACTGCCCCATAACTTACATGGGATTGACCAAACTTGCAGAAACATGTTTATTTCTGCTGAAAAACACGTTTTGACCCTTTCTGCACACTGGGGTTAAGAGCTGAGTGTGTGGGCTCTTCTGAGACTTGCTGCTACATGGGTATTCAGTTGTCTGAAAAAACGCGTTTATTTCGGGCTGAAAAACACGTTTTGAAAAGTGTACTGTTACTGCCCCATAACTTACATGGGGTTGACCAAACTTGCAGAAACATGTTTATTTCTGCTGAAAAACATGTTTTGACACTTTCAGCACACTGGGGTTAAGATCTGAGTGTGTGGGCTCTTCTGAGCCTTGTTGCTACATGGGGATTCAGTTGTCTGAAAAAACGCGTTTATTTCGGGCTGAAAAACACGTTTTGAAAAGTGTACTGTTACTGCCCCATAACTTACATGGGGTTGACCAAACTTGCAGAAACATGTTTATTTCTGCTGAAAAACATGTTTTGACACTTTCAGCACACTGGGGTTAAGATCTGAGTGTGTGGGCTCTTCTGAGCCTTGCTGCTACATGGGTATTCAGTTGTCTGAAAAAACGCGTTTATTTCGGGCTGAAAAACACGTTTTGAAAAGTGTACTGTTACTGCCCCATAACTTACATGGGGTTGACCAAACTTGCAGAAACATGTTTATTTCTGCTGAAAAACATGTTTTGACACTTTCAGCACACTGGGGTTAAGATCTGAGTGTGTGGGCTCTTCTGAGCCTTGTTGCTACATGGGGATTCAGTTGTCTGAAAAAACGCGTTTATTTCGGGCTGAAAAACACGTTTTGAAAAGTGTACTGTTACTGCCCCATAACTTACATGGGGTTGACCAAACTTGCAGAAACATGTTTATTTCTGCTGAAAAACATGTTTTGACACTTTCAGCACACTGGGGTTAAGATCTGAGTGTGTGGGCTCTTCTGAGCCTTGTTGCTACATGGGTATTCAGTTGTCTGAAAAAACGCGTTTATTTCGGGCTGAAAAACACGTTTTGAAAAGTGTACTGTTACTGCCCCATAACTTACATGGGGTTGACCAAACTTGCAGAAACATGTTTATTTCTGCTGAAAAACATGTTTTGAAACTTTCTGCACACTGGGGTTAAGATCTGAGTGTGTGGGCTCTTCTGAGCCTTGCTGCTACATGGGGATTCAGTTGTCTGAAAAAACGCGTTTATTTCGGGCTGAAAAACACGTTTTGAAAAGTGTACTGTTACTGCCCCATAACTTACATGGGGTTGACCAAACTTGCAGAAACATGTTTATTTCTGCTGAAAAACATGTTTTGACACTTTCAGCACACTGGGGTTAAGATCTGAGTGTGTGGGCTCTTCTGAGCCTTGCTGCTACATGGGGATTCAGTTGTCTGAAAAAACGCGTTTATTTCGGGCTGAAAAACACGTTTTGCAGAGTGTACTGTTACTGCCCCATAACTTACATGGGGTTGACCAAACTTGCAGAAACATGTTTATTTCTGCTGAAAAACACGTTTTGACCCTTTCTGCACACTGGGGTTAAGATCTGAGTGTGTGGGCTCTTCTGAGCCTTGCTGCTACATGGGTATTCAGTTGTCTGAAAAAACGCGTTTATTTCGGGCTGAAAAACACGTTTTGAAAAGTGTACTGTTACTGCCCCATAACTTACATGGGGTTGACCAAACTTGCAGAAACATGTTTATTTCTGCTGAAAAACATGTTTTGACACTTTCAGCACACTGGGGTTAAGATCTGAGTGTGTGGGCTCTTCTGAGCCTTACTGCTACATGGGGATTCAGTTGTCTGAAAAAACGCGTTTATTTCGGGCTGAAAAACACGTTTTGCAGAGTGTACTGTTACTGCCCCATAACTTACATGGGGTTGACCAAACTTGCAGAAACATGTTTATTTCTGCTGAAAAACACGTTTTGACCCTTTCTGCACACTGGGGTTAAGATCTGAGTGTGTGGGCTCTTCTGAGCCTTGCTGCTACATGGGTATTCAGTTGTCTGAAAAAACGCGTTTATTTCGGGCTGAAAAACACGTTTTGAAAAGTGTACTGTTACTGCCCCATAACTTACATGGGGTTGACCAAACTTGCAGAAACATGTTTATTTCTGCTGAAAAACATGTTTTGACACTTTCAGCACACTGGGGTTAAGATCTGAGTGTGTGGGCTCTTCTGAGCCTTGCTGCTACATGGGGATTCAGTTGTCTGAAAAAACGCGTTTATTTCGGGCTGAAAAACACGTTTTGCAGAGTGTACTGTTACTGCCCCATAACTTACATGGGGTTGACCAAACTTGCAGAAACATGTTTATTTCTGCTGAAAAACACGTTTTGACCCTTTCTGCACACTGGGGTTAAGATCTGAGTGTGTGGGCTCTTCTGAGCCTTGCTGCTACATGGGTATTCAGTTGTCTGAAAAAACGCGTTTATTTCGGGCTGAAAAACACGTTTTGAAAAGTGTACTGTTACTGCCCCATAACTTACATGGGGTTGACCAAACTTGCAGAAACATGTTTATTTCTGCTGAAAAACATGTTTTGACACTTTCAGCACACTGGGGTTAAGATCTGAGTGTGTGGGCTCTTCTGAGCCTTGTTGCTACTTGGGGATTCAGTTGTCTGAAAAAACGCGTTTATTTCGGGCTGAAAAACACGTTTTGAAAAGTGTACTGTTACTGCCCCATAACTTACATGGGGTTGACCAAACTTGCAGAAACATGTTTATTTCTGCTGAAAAACATGTTTTGACACTTTCAGCACACTGGGGTTAAGAGCTGAGTGTGTGGGCTCTTCTGAGCCTTGTTGCTACATGGGGATTCAGTTGTCTGAAAAAACGCGTTTATTTCGGGCTGAAAATCACGTTTTGAAAAGTGTACTGTTACTGCCCCATAACTTACATGGGGTTGACCAAACTTGCAGAAACATGTTTATTTCTGCTGAAAAACATGTTTTGACACTTTCAGCACACTGGGGTTAAGATCTGAGTGTGTGGGCTCTTCTGAGCCTTGCTGCTACATGGGGATTCAGTTGTCTGAAAAAACGCGTTTATTTCGGGCTGAAAAACACGTTTTGCAGAGTGTACTGTTACTGCCCCATAACTTACATGGGATTGACCAAACTTGCAGAAACATGTTTATTTCTGCTGAAAAACACGTTTTGACCCTTTCTGCACACTGGGGTTAAGAGCTGAGTGTGTGGGCTCTTCTGAGACTTGCTGCTACATGGGTATTCAGTTGTCTGAAAAAACGCGTTTATTTCGGGCTGAAAAACACGTTTTGAAAAGTGTACTGTTACTGCCCCATAACTTACATGGGGTTGACCAAACTTGCAGAAACATGTTTATTTCTGCTGAAAAACATGTTTTGACACTTTCAGCACACTGGGGTTAAGATCTGAGTGTGTGGGCTCTTCTGAGCCTTGTTGCTACATGGGGATTCAGTTGTCTGAAAAAACGCGTTTATTTCGGGCTGAAAAACACGTTTTGAAAAGTGTACTGTTACTGCCCCATAACTTACATGGGGTTGACCAAACTTGCAGAAACATGTTTATTTCTGCTGAAAAACATGTTTTGACACTTTCAGCACACTGGGGTTAAGATCTGAGTGTGTGGGCTCTTCTGAGCCTTGCTGCTACATGGGTATTCAGTTGTCTGAAAAAACGCGTTTATTTCGGGCTGAAAAACACGTTTTGAAAAGTGTACTGTTACTGCCCCATAACTTACATGGGGTTGACCAAACTTGCAGAAACATGTTTATTTCTGCTGAAAAACATGTTTTGAACCTTTCTGCACACTGGGGTTAAGATCTGAGTGTGTGGGCTCTTCTGAGCCTTGCTGCTACATGGGGATTCAGTTGTCTGAAAAAACGCGTTTATTTCGGGCTGAAAAACACGTTTTGCAGAGTGTACTGTTACTGCCCCATAACTTACATGGGGTTGACCAAACTTGCAGAAACATGTTTATTTCTGCTGAAAAACATGTTTTGACACTTTCAGCACACTGGGGTTAAGATCTGAGTGTGTGGGCTCTTCTGAGCCTTGTTGCTACATGGGGATTCAGTTGTCTGAAAAAACGCGTTTATTTCGGGCTGAAAAACACGTTTTGAAAAGTGTACTGTTACTGCCCCATAACTTACATGGGGTTGACCAAACTTGCAGAAACATGTTTATTTCTGCTGAAAAACATGTTTTGACACTTTCAGCACACTGGGGTTAAGATCTGAGTGTGTGGGCTATTCTGAGCCTTGCTGCTACATGGGTATTCAGTTGTCTGAAAAAACGCGTTTATTTCGGGCTGAAAAACACGTTTTGAAAAGTGTACTGTTACTGCCCCATAACTTACATGGGGTTGACCAAACTTGCAGAAACATGTTTATTTCTGCTGAAAAACATGTTTTGACACTTTCAGCACACTGGGGTTAAGATCTGAGTGTGTGGGCTCTTCTGAGCCTTGTTGCTACATGGGGATTCAGTTGTCTGAAAAAACGCGTTTATTTCGGGCTGAAAAACACGTTTTGAAAAGTGTACTGTTACTGCCCCATAACTTACATGGGGTTGACCAAACTTGCAGAAACATGTTTATTTCTGCTGAAAAACATGTTTTGACACTTTCAGCACACTGGGGTTAAGATCTGAGTGTGTGGGCTCTTCTGAGCCTTGCTGCTACATGGGTATTCAGTTGTCTGAAAAAACGCGTTTATTTCGGGCTGAAAAACACGTTTTGAAAAGTGTACTGTTACTGCCCCATAACTTACATGGGGTTGACCAAACTTGCAGAAACATGTTTATTTCTGCTGAAAAACATGTTTTGAACCTTTCTGCACACTGGGGTTAAGATCTGAGTGTGTGGGCTCTTCTGAGCCTTGCTGCTACATGGGGATTCAGTTGTCTGAAAAAACGCGTTTATTTCGGGCTGAAAAACACGTTTTGCAGAGTGTACTGTTACTGCCCCATAACTTACATGGGGTTGACCAAACTTGCAGAAACATGTTTATTTCTGCTGAAAAACATGTTTTGACACTTTCAGCACACTGGGGTTAAGATCTGAGTGTGTGGGCTCTTCTGAGCCTTGTTGCTACATGGGGATTCAGTTGTCTGAAAAAACGCGTTTATTTCGGGCTGAAAAACACGTTTTGAAAAGTGTACTGTTACTGCCCCATAACTTACATGGGGTTGACCAAACTTGCAGAAACATGTTTATTTCTGCTGAAAAACATGTTTTGACACTTTCAGCACACTGGGGTTAAGATCTGAGTGTGTGGGCTATTCTGAGCCTTGCTGCTACATGGGTATTCAGTTGTCTGAAAAAACGCGTTTATTTCGGGCTGAAAAACACGTTTTGAAAAGTGTACTGTTACTGCCCCATAACTTACATGGGGTTGACCAAACTTGCAGAAACATGTTTATTTCTGCTGAAAAACATGTTTTGACACTTTCAGCACACTGGGGTTAAGATCTGAGTGTGTGGGCTCTTCTGAGCCTTGTTGCTACATGGGGATTCAGTTGTCTGAAAAAACGCGTTTATTTCGGGCTGAAAAACACGTTTTGAAAAGTGTACTGTTACTGCCCCATAACTTACATGGGGTTGACCAAACTTGCAGAAACATGTTTATTTCTGCTGAAAAACATGTTTTGAACCTTTCTGCACACTGGGGTTAAGATCTGAGTGTGTGGGCTCTTCTGAGCCTTGCTGCTACATGGGGATTCAGTTGTCTGAAAAAACGCGTTTATTTCGGGCTGAAAAACACGTTTTGAAAAGTGTACTGTTACTGCCCCATAACTTACATGGGGTTGACCAAACTTGCAGAAACATGTTTATTTCTGCTGAAAAACATGTTTTGACACTTTCAGCACACTGGGGTTAAGATCTGAGTGTGTGGGCTCTTCTGAGCCTTGTTGCTACATGGGGATTCAGTTGTCTGAAAAAACGCGTTTATTTCGGGCTGAAAAACACGTTTTGAAAAGTGTACTGTTACTGCCCCATAACTTACATGGGGTTGACCAAACTTGCAGAAACATGTTTATTTCTGCTGAAAAACATGTTTTGACACTTTCAGCACACTGGGGTTAAGATCTGAGTGTGTGGGCTCTTCTGAGCCTTGCTGCTACATGGGGATTCAGTTGTCTGAAAAAACGCGTTTATTTCGGGCTGAAAAACACGTTTTGCAGAGTGTACTGTTACTGCCCCATAACTTACATGGGATTGACCAAACTTGCAGAAACATGTTTATTTCTGCTGAAAAACACGTTTTGACCCTTTCTGCACACTGGGGTTAAGAGCTGAGTGTGTGGGCTCTTCTGAGACTTGCTGCTACATGGGTATTCAGTTGTCTGAAAAAACGCGTTTATTTCGGGCTGAAAAACACGTTTTGAAAAGTGTACTGTTACTGCCCCATAACTTACATGGGGTTGACCAAACTTGCAGAAACATGTTTATTTCTGCTGAAAAACATGTTTTGACACTTTCAGCACACTGGGGTTAAGATCTGAGTGTGTGGGCTCTTCTGAGCCTTGTTGCTACATGGGGATTCAGTTGTCTGAAAAAACGCGTTTATTTCGGGCTGAAAAACACGTTTTGAAAAGTGTACTGTTACTGCCCCATAACTTACATGGGGTTGACCAAACTTGCAGAAACATGTTTATTTCTGCTGAAAAACATGTTTTGACACTTTCAGCACACTGGGGTTAAGATCTGAGTGTGTGGGCTCTTCTGAGCCTTGCTGCTACATGGGTATTCAGTTGTCTGAAAAAACGCGTTTATTTCGGGCTGAAAAACACGTTTTGAAAAGTGTACTGTTACTGCCCCATAACTTACATGGGGTTGACCAAACTTGCAGAAACATGTTTATTTCTGCTGAAAAACATGTTTTGAACCTTTCTGCACACTGGGGTTAAGATCTGAGTGTGTGGGCTCTTCTGAGCCTTGCTGCTACATGGGGATTCAGTTGTCTGAAAAAACGCGTTTATTTCGGGCTGAAAAACACGTTTTGCAGAGTGTACTGTTACTGCCCCATAACTTACATGGGGTTGACCAAACTTGCAGAAACATGTTTATTTCTGCTGAAAAACATGTTTTGACACTTTCAGCACACTGGGGTTAAGATCTGAGTGTGTGGGCTCTTCTGAGCCTTGTTGCTACATGGGGATTCAGTTGTCTGAAAAAACGCGTTTATTTCGGGCTGAAAAACACGTTTTGAAAAGTGTACTGTTACTGCCCCATAACTTACATGGGGTTGACCAAACTTGCAGAAACATGTTTATTTCTGCTGAAAAACATGTTTTGACACTTTCAGCACACTGGGGTTAAGATCTGAGTGTGTGGGCTATTCTGAGCCTTGCTGCTACATGGGTATTCAGTTGTCTGAAAAAACGCGTTTATTTCGGGCTGAAAAACACGTTTTGAAAAGTGTACTGTTACTGCCCCATAACTTACATGGGGTTGACCAAACTTGCAGAAACATGTTTATTTCTGCTGAAAAACATGTTTTGACACTTTCAGCACACTGGGGTTAAGATCTGAGTGTGTGGGCTCTTCTGAGCCTTGTTGCTACATGGGGATTCAGTTGTCTGAAAAAACGCGTTTATTTCGGGCTGAAAAACACGTTTTGAAAAGTGTACTGTTACTGTCCCATAACTTACATGGGGTTGACCAAACTTGCAGAAACATGTTTATTTCTGCTGAAAAACATGTTTTGACACTTTCAGCACACTGGGGTTAAGATCTGAGTGTGTGGGCTCTTCTGAGCCTTGTTGCTACATGGGGATTCAGTTGTCTGAAAAAACGCGTTTATTTCGGGCTGAAAAACACGTTTTGAAAAGTGTACTGTTACTGCCCCATAACTTACATGGGGTTGACCAAACTTGCAGAAACATGTTTATTTCTGCTGAAAAACATGTTTTGACACTTTCAGCACACTGGGGTTAAGATCTGAGTGTGTGGGCTCTTCTGAGCCTTGCTGCTACATGGGGATTCAGTTGTCTGAAAAAACGCGTTTATTTCGGGCTGAAAAACACGTTTTGCAGAGTGTACTGTTACTGCCCCATAACTTACATGGGATTGACCAAACTTGCAGAAACATGTTTATTTCTGCTGAAAAACACGTTTTGACCCTTTCTGCACACTGGGGTTAAGAGCTGAGTGTGTGGGCTCTTCTGAGACTTGCTGCTACATGGGTATTCAGTTGTCTGAAAAAACGCGTTTATTTCGGGCTGAAAAACACGTTTTGAAAAGTGTACTGTTACTGCCCCATAACTTACATGGGGTTGACCAAACTTGCAGAAACATGTTTATTTCTGCTGAAAAACATGTTTTGACACTTTCAGCACACTGGGGTTAAGATCTGAGTGTGTGGGCTCTTCTGAGCCTTGTTGCTACATGGGGATTCAGTTGTCTGAAAAAACGCGTTTATTTCGGGCTGAAAAACACGTTTTGAAAAGTGTACTGTTACTGCCCCATAACTTACATGGGGTTGACCAAACTTGCAGAAACATGTTTATTTCTGCTGAAAAACATGTTTTGACACTTTCAGCACACTGGGGTTAAGATCTGAGTGTGTGGGCTCTTCTGAGCCTTGCTGCTACATGGGTATTCAGTTGTCTGAAAAAACGCGTTTATTTCGGGCTGAAAAACACGTTTTGAAAAGTGTACTGTTACTGCCCCATAACTTACATGGGGTTGACCAAACTTGCAGAAACATGTTTATTTCTGCTGAAAAACATGTTTTGAACCTTTCTGCACACTGGGGTTAAGATCTGAGTGTGTGGGCTCTTCTGAGCCTTGCTGCTACATGGGGATTCAGTTGTCTGAAAAAACGCGTTTATTTCGGGCTGAAAAACACGTTTTGCAGAGTGTACTGTTACTGCCCCATAACTTACTTGGGGTTGACCAAACTTGCAGAAACATGTTTATTTCTGCTGAAAAACATGTTTTGACACTTTCAGCACACTGGGGTTAAGATCTGAGTGTGTCGGCTCTTCTGAGCCTTGTTGCTACATGGGGATTCAGTTGTCTGAAAAAACGCGTTTATTTCGGGCTGAAAAACACGTTTTGAAAAGTGTACTGTTACTGCCCCATAACTTACATGGGGTTGACCAAACTTGCAGAAACATGTTTATTTCTGCTGAAAAACATGTTTTGACACTTTCAGCACACTGGGGTTAAGATCTGAGTGTGTGGGCTCTTCTGAGCCTTGTTGCTACATGGGTATTCAGTTGTCTGAAAAAACGCGTTTATTTCGGGCTGAAAAACACGTTTTGAAAAGTGTACTGTTACTGCCCCATAACTTACATGGGGTTGACCAAACTTGCAGAAACATGTTTATTTCTGCTGAAAAACATGTTTTGACACTTTCAGCACACTGGGGTTAAGATCTGAGTGTGTGGGCTCTTCTGAGCCTTGTTGCTACATGGGGATTCAGTTGTCTGAAAAAACGCGTTTATTTCGGGCTGAAAAACACGTTTTGAAAAGTGTACTGTTACTGCCCCATAACTTACATGGGGTTGACCAAACTTGCAGAAACATGTTTATTTCTGCTGAAAAACATGTTTTGACACTTTCAGCACACTGGGGTTAAGATCTGAGTGTGTGGGCTCTTCTGAGCCTTGCTGCTACATGGGGATTCAGTTGTCTGAAAAAACGCGTTTATTTCGGGCTGAAAAACACGTTTTGCAGAGTGTACTGTTACTGCCCCATAACTTACATGGGATTGACCAAACTTGCAGAAACATGTTTATTTCTGCTGAAAAACACGTTTTGACCCTTTCTGCACACTGGGGTTAAGAGCTGAGTGTGTGGGCTCTTCTGAGCCTTGTTGCTACATGGGGATTCAGTTGTCTGAAAAAACGCGTTTATTTCGGGCTGAAAAACACGTTTTGAAAAGTGTACTGTTACTGCCCCATAACTTACATGGGGTTGACCAAACTTGCAGAAACATGTTTATTTCTGCTGAAAAACATGTTTTGACACTTTCAGCACACTGGGGTTAAGATCTGAGTGTGTGGGCTCTTCTGAGCCTTGCTGCTACATGGGTATTCAGTTGTCTGAAAAAACGCGTTTATTTCGGGCTGAAAAACACGTTTTGAAAAGTGTACTGTTACTGCCCCATAACTTACATGGGGTTGACCAAACTTGCAGAAACATGTTTATTTCTGCTGAAAAACATGTTTTGAACCTTTCTGCACACTGGGGTTAAGATCTGAGTGTGTGGGCTCTTCTGAGCCTTGCTGCTACATGGGGATTCAGTTGTCTGAAAAAACGCGTTTATTTCGGGCTGAAAAACACGTTTTGCAGAGTGTACTGTTACTGCCCCATAACTTACATGGGGTTGACCAAACTTGCAGAAACATGTTTATTTCTGCTGAAAAACATGTTTTGACACTTTCAGCACACTGGGGTTAAGATCTGAGTGTGTGGGCTCTTCTGAGCCTTGTTGCTACATGGGGATTCAGTTGTCTGAAAAAACGCGTTTATTTCGGGCTGAAAAACACGTTTTGAAAAGTGTACTGTTACTGCCCCATAACTTACATGGGGTTGACCAAACTTGCAGAAACATGTTTATTTCTGCTGAAAAACATGTTTTGACACTTTCAGCACACTGGGGTTAAGATCTGAGTGTGTGGGCTCTTCTGAGCCTTGCTGCTACATGGGGATTCAGTTGTCTGAAAAAACGCGTTTATTTCGGGCTGAAAAACACGTTTTGCAGAGTGTACTGTTACTGCCCCATAACTTACATGGGATTGACCAAACTTGCAGAAACATGTTTATTTCTGCTGAAAAACACGTTTTGACCCTTTCTGCACACTGGGGTTAAGAGCTGAGTGTGTGGGCTCTTCTGAGACTTGCTGCTACATGGGTATTCAGTTGTCTGAAAAAACGCGTTTATTTCGGGCTGAAAAACACGTTTTGAAAAGTGTACTGTTACTGCCCCATAACTTACATGGGGTTGACCAAACTTGCAGAAACATGTTTATTTCTGCTGAAAAACATGTTTTGACACTTTCAGCACACTGGGGTTAAGATCTGAGTGTGTGGGCTCTTCTGAGCCTTGTTGCTACATGGGGATTCAGTTGTCTGAAAAAACGCGTTTATTTCGGGCTGAAAAACACGTTTTGAAAAGTGTACTGTTACTGCCCCATAACTTACATGGGGTTGACCAAACTTGCAGAAACATGTTTATTTCTGCTGAAAAACATGTTTTGACACTTTCAGCACACTGGGGTTAAGATCTGAGTGTGTGGGCTCTTCTGAGCCTTGCTGCTACATGGGTATTCAGTTGTCTGAAAAAACGCGTTTATTTCGGGCTGAAAAACACGTTTTGAAAAGTGTACTGTTACTGCCCCATAACTTACATGGGGTTGACCAAACTTGCAGAAACATGTTTATTTCTGCTGAAAAACATGTTTTGAACCTTTCTGCACACTGGGGTTAAGATCTGAGTGTGTGGGCTCTTCTGGGCCTTGCTGCTACATGGGGATTCAGTTGTCTGAAAAAACGCGTTTATTTCGGGCTGAAAAACACGTTTTGCAGAGTGTACTGTTACTGCCCCATAACTTACATGGGGTTGACCAAACTTGCAGAAACATGTTTATTTCTGCTGAAAAACATGTTTTGACACTTTCAGCACACTGGGGTTAAGATCTGAGTGTGTGGGCTCTTCTGAGCCTTGTTGCTACATGGGGATTCAGTTGTCTGAAAAAACGCGTTTATTTCGGGCTGAAAAACACGTTTTGAAAAGTGTACTGTTACTGCCCCATAACTTACATGGGGTTGACCAAACTTGCAGAAACATGTTTATTTCTGCTGAAAAACATGTTTTGACACTTTCAGCACACTGGGGTTAAGATCTGAGTGTGTGGGCTATTCTGAGCCTTGCTGCTACATGGGTATTCAGTTGTCTGAAAAAACGCGTTTATTTCGGGCTGAAAAACACGTTTTGAAAAGTGTACTGTTACTGCCCCATAACTTACATGGGGTTGACCAAACTTGCAGAAACATGTTTATTTCTGCTGAAAAACATGTTTTGACACTTTCAGCACACTGGGGTTAAGATCTGAGTGTGTGGGCTCTTCTGAGCCTTGTTGCTACATGGGGATTCAGTTGTCTGAAAAAACGCGTTTATTTCGGGCTGAAAAACACGTTTTGAAAAGTGTACTGTTACTGCCCCATAACTTACATGGGGTTGACCAAACTTGCAGAAACATGTTTATTTCTGCTGAAAAACATGTTTTGACACTTTCAGCACACTGGGGTTAAGATCTGAGTGTGTGGGCTCTTCTGAGCCTTGCTGCTACATGGGTATTCAGTTGTCTGAAAAAACGCGTTTATTTCGGGCTGAAAAACACGTTTTGAAAAGTGTACTGTTACTGCCCCATAACTTACATGGGGTTGACCAAACTTGCAGAAACATGTTTATTTCTGCTGAAAAACATGTTTTGAACCTTTCTGCACACTGGGGTTAAGATCTGAGTGTGTGGGCTCTTCTGAGCCTTGCTGCTACATGGGGATTCAGTTGTCTGAAAAAACGCGTTTATTTCGGGCTGAAAAACACGTTTTGCAGAGTGTACTGTTACTGCCCCATAACTTACATGGGGTTGACCAAACTTGCAGAAACATGTTTATTTCTGCTGAAAAACATGTTTTGACACTTTCAGCACACTGGGGTTAAGATCTGAGTGTGTGGGCTCTTCTGAGCCTTGTTGCTACATGGGGATTCAGTTGTCTGAAAAAACGCGTTTATTTCGGGCTGAAAAACACGTTTTGAAAAGTGTACTGTTACTGCCCCATAACTTACATGGGGTTGACCAAACTTGCAGAAACATGTTTATTTCTGCTGAAAAACATGTTTTGACACTTTCAGCACACTGGGGTTAAGATCTGAGTGTGTGGGCTATTCTGAGCCTTGCTGCTACATGGGTATTCAGTTGTCTGAAAAAACGCGTTTATTTCGGGCTGAAAAACACGTTTTGAAAAGTGTACTGTTACTGCCCCATAACTTACATGGGGTTGACCAAACTTGCAGAAACATGTTTATTTCTGCTGAAAAACATGTTTTGACACTTTCAGCACACTGGGGTTAAGATCTGAGTGTGTGGGCTCTTCTGAGCCTTGTTGCTACATGGGGATTCAGTTGTCTGAAAAAACGCGTTTATTTCGGGCTGAAAAACACGTTTTGAAAAGTGTACTGTTACTGCCCCATAACTTACATGGGGTTGACCAAACTTGCAGAAACATGTTTATTTCTGCTGAAAAACATGTTTTGAACCTTTCTGCACACTGGGGTTAAGATCTGAGTGTGTGGGCTCTTCTGAGCCTTGCTGCTACATGGGGATTCAGTTGTCTGAAAAAACGCGTTTATTTCGGGCTGAAAAACACGTTTTGAAAAGTGTACTGTTACTGCCCCATAACTTACATGGGGTTGACCAAACTTGCAGAAACATGTTTATTTCTGCTGAAAAACATGTTTTGACACTTTCAGCACACTGGGGTTAAGATCTGAGTGTGTGGGCTCTTCTGAGCCTTGTTGCTACATGGGGATTCAGTTGTCTGAAAAAACGCGTTTATTTCGGGCTGAAAAACACGTTTTGAAAAGTGTACTGTTACTGCCCCATAACTTACATGGGGTTGACCAAACTTGCAGAAACATGTTTATTTCTGCTGAAAAACATGTTTTGACACTTTCAGCACACTGGGGTTAAGATCTGAGTGTGTGGGCTCTTCTGAGCCTTGCTGCTACATGGGGATTCAGTTGTCTGAAAAAACGCGTTTATTTCGGGCTGAAAAACACGTTTTGCAGAGTGTACTGTTACTGCCCCATAACTTACATGGGATTGACCAAACTTGCAGAAACATGTTTATTTCTGCTGAAAAACACGTTTTGACCCTTTCTGCACACTGGGGTTAAGAGCTGAGTGTGTGGGCTCTTCTGAGACTTGCTGCTACATGGGTATTCAGTTGTCTGAAAAAACGCGTTTATTTCGGGCTGAAAAACACGTTTTGAAAAGTGTACTGTTACTGCCCCATAACTTACATGGGGTTGACCAAACTTGCAGAAACATGTTTATTTCTGCTGAAAAACATGTTTTGACACTTTCAGCACACTGGGGTTAAGATCTGAGTGTGTGGGCTCTTCTGAGCCTTGTTGCTACATGGGGATTCAGTTGTCTGAAAAAACGCGTTTATTTCGGGCTGAAAAACACGTTTTGAAAAGTGTACTGTTACTGCCCCATAACTTACATGGGGTTGACCAAACTTGCAGAAACATGTTTATTTCTGCTGAAAAACATGTTTTGACACTTTCAGCACACTGGGGTTAAGATCTGAGTGTGTGGGCTCTTCTGAGCCTTGCTGCTACATGGGTATTCAGTTGTCTGAAAAAACGCGTTTATTTCGGGCTGAAAAACACGTTTTGAAAAGTGTACTGTTACTGCCCCATAACTTACATGGGGTTGACCAAACTTGCAGAAACATGTTTATTTCTGCTGAAAAACATGTTTTGAACCTTTCTGCACACTGGGGTTAAGATCTGAGTGTGTGGGCTCTTCTGAGCCTTGCTGCTACATGGGGATTCAGTTGTCTGAAAAAACGCGTTTATTTCGGGCTGAAAAACACGTTTTGCAGAGTGTACTGTTACTGCCCCATAACTTACATGGGGTTGACCAAACTTGCAGAAACATGTTTATTTCTGCTGAAAAACATGTTTTGACACTTTCAGCACACTGGGGTTAAGATCTGAGTGTGTGGGCTCTTCTGAGCCTTGTTGCTACATGGGGATTCAGTTGTCTGAAAAAACGCGTTTATTTCGGGCTGAAAAACACGTTTTGAAAAGTGTACTGTTACTGCCCCATAACTTACATGGGGTTGACCAAACTTGCAGAAACATGTTTATTTCTGCTGAAAAACATGTTTTGACACTTTCAGCACACTGGGGTTAAGATCTGAGTGTGTGGGCTATTCTGAGCCTTGCTGCTACATGGGTATTCAGTTGTCTGAAAAAACGCGTTTATTTCGGGCTGAAAAACACGTTTTGAAAAGTGTACTGTTACTGCCCCATAACTTACATGGGGTTGACCAAACTTGCAGAAACATGTTTATTTCTGCTGAAAAACATGTTTTGACACTTTCAGCACACTGGGGTTAAGATCTGAGTGTGTGGGCTCTTCTGAGCCTTGTTGCTACATGGGGATTCAGTTGTCTGAAAAAACGCGTTTATTTCGGGCTGAAAAACACGTTTTGAAAAGTGTACTGTTACTGCCCCATAACTTACATGGGGTTGACCAAACTTGCAGAAACATGTTTATTTCTGCTGAAAAACATGTTTTGACACTTTCAGCACACTGGGGTTAAGATCTGAGTGTGTGGGCTCTTCTGAGCCTTGTTGCTACATGGGGATTCAGTTGTCTGAAAAAACGCGTTTATTTCGGGCTGAAAAACACGTTTTGAAAAGTGTACTGTTACTGTCCCATAACTTACATGGGGTTGACCAAACTTGCAGAAACATGTTTATTTCTGCTGAAAAACATGTTTTGACACTTTCAGCACACTGGGGTTAAGATCTGAGTGTGTGGGCTCTTCTGAGCCTTGTTGCTACATGGGGATTCAGTTGTCTGAAAAAACGCGTTTATTTCGGGCTGAAAAACACGTTTTGAAAAGTGTACTGTTACTGCCCCATAACTTACATGGGGTTGACCAAACTTGCAGAAACATGTTTATTTCTGCTGAAAAACATGTTTTGACACTTTCAGCACACTGGGGTTAAGATCTGAGTGTGTGGGCTCTTCTGAGCCTTGCTGCTACATGGGGATTCAGTTGTCTGAAAAAACGCGTTTATTTCGGGCTGAAAAACACGTTTTGCAGAGTGTACTGTTACTGCCCCATAACTTACATGGGATTGACCAAACTTGCAGAAACATGTTTATTTCTGCTGAAAAACACGTTTTGACCGTTTCTGCACACTGGGGTTAAGAGCTGAGTGTGTGGGCTCTTCTGAGACTTGCTGCTACATGGGTATTCAGTTGTCTGAAAAAACGCGTTTATTTCGGGCTGAAAAACACGTTTTGAAAAGTGTACTGTTACTGCCCCATAACTTACATGGGGTTGACCAAACTTGCAGAAACATGTTTATTTCTGCTGAAAAACATGTTTTGACACTTTCAGCACACTGGGGTTAAGATCTGAGTGTGTGGGCTCTTCTGAGCCTTGTTGCTACATGGGGATTCAGTTGTCTGAAAAAACGCGTTTATTTCGGGCTGAAAAACACGTTTTGAAAAGTGTACTGTTACTGCCCCATAACTTACATGGGGTTGACCAAACTTGCAGAAACATGTTTATTTCTGCTGAAAAACATGTTTTGACACTTTCAGCACACTGGGGTTAAGATCTGAGTGTGTGGGCTCTTCTGAGCCTTGCTGCTACATGGGTATTCAGTTGTCTGAAAAAACGCGTTTATTTCGGGCTGAAAAACACGTTTTGAAAAGTGTACTGTTACTGCCCCATAACTTACATGGGGTTGACCAAACTTGCAGAAACATGTTTATTTCTGCTGAAAAACATGTTTTGAACCTTTCTGCACACTGGGGTTAAGATCTGAGTGTGTGGGCTCTTCTGAGCCTTGCTGCTACATGGGGATTCAGTTGTCTGAAAAAACGCGTTTATTTCGGGCTGAAAAACACGTTTTGCAGAGTGTACTGTTACTGCCCCATAACTTACTTGGGGTTGACCAAACTTGCAGAAACATGTTTATTTCTGCTGAAAAACATGTTTTGACACTTTCAGCACACTGGGGTTAAGATCTGAGTGTGTCGGCTCTTCTGAGCCTTGTTGCTACATGGGGATTCAGTTGTCTGAAAAAACGCGTTTATTTCGGGCTGAAAAACACGTTTTGAAAAGTGTACTGTTACTGCCCCATAACTTACATGGGGTTGACCAAACTTGCAGAAACATGTTTATTTCTGCTGAAAAACATGTTTTGACACTTTCAGCACACTGGGGTTAAGATCTGAGTGTGTGGGCTCTTCTGAGCCTTGTTGCTACATGGGTATTCAGTTGTCTGAAAAAACGCGTTTATTTCGGGCTGAAAAACACGTTTTGAAAAGTGTACTGTTACTGCCCCATAACTTACATGGGGTTGACCAAACTTGCAGAAACATGTTTATTTCTGCTGAAAAACATGTTTTGACACTTTCAGCACACTGGGGTTAAGATCTGAGTGTGTGGGCTCTTCTGAGCCTTGTTGCTACATGGGGATTCAGTTGTCTGAAAAAACGCGTTTATTTCGGGCTGAAAAACACGTTTTGAAAAGTGTACTGTTACTGCCCCATAACTTACATGGGGTTGACCAAACTTGCAGAAACATGTTTATTTCTGCTGAAAAACATGTTTTGACACTTTCAGCACACTGGGGTTAAGATCTGAGTGTGTGGGCTCTTCTGAGCCTTGCTGCTACATGGGGATTCAGTTGTCTGAAAAAACGCGTTTATTTCGGGCTGAAAAACACGTTTTGCAGAGTGTACTGTTACTGCCCCATAACTTACATGGGATTGACCAAACTTGCAGAAACATGTTTATTTCTGCTGAAAAACACGTTTTGACCCTTTCTGCACACTGGGGTTAAGAGCTGAGTGTGTGGGCTCTTCTGAGACCTGCTGCTACATGGGTATTCAGTTGTCTGAAAAAACGCGTTTATTTCGGGCTGAAAAACACGTTTTGAAAAGTGTACTGTTACTGCCCCATAACTTACATGGGGTTGACCAAACTTGCAGAAACGTTTATTTCTGCTGAAAAACATGTTTTGACACTTTCAGCACACTGGGGTTAAGATCTGAGTGTGTGGGCTCTTCTGAGCCTTGTTGCTACATGGGGATTCAGTTGTCTGAAAAAACGCGTTTATTTCGGGCTGAAAAACACGTTTTGAAAAGTGTACTGTTACTGCCCCATAACTTACATGGGGTTGACCAAACTTGCAGAAACATGTTTATTTCTGCTGAAAAACATGTTTTGACACTTTCAGCACACTGGGGTTAAGATCTGAGTGTGTGGGCTCTTCTGAGCCTTGCTGCTACATGGGTATTCAGTTGTCTGAAAAAACGCGTTTATTTCGGGCTGAAAAACACGTTTTGAAAAGTGTACTGTTACTGCCCCATAACTTACATGGGGTTGACCAAACTTGCAGAAACATGTTTATTTCTGCTGAAAAACATGTTTTGAACCTTTCTGCACACTGGGGTTAAGATCTGAGTGTGTGGGCTCTTCTGAGCCTTGCTGCTACATGGGGATTCAGTTGTCTGAAAAAACGCGTTTATTTCGGGCTGAAAAACACGTTTTGCAGAGTGTACTGTTACTGCCCCATAACTTACATGGGGTTGACCAAACTTGCAGAAACATGTTTATTTCTGCTGAAAAACATGTTTTGACACTTTCAGCACACTGGGGTTAAGATCTGAGTGTGTGGGCTCTTCTGAGCCTTGTTGCTACATGGGGATTCAGTTGTCTGAAAAAACGCGTTTATTTCGGGCTGAAAAACACGTTTTGAAAAGTGTACTGTTACTGCCCCATAACTTACATGGGGTTGACCAAACTTGCAGAAACATGTTTATTTCTGCTGAAAAACATGTTTTGACACTTTCAGCACACTGGGGTTAAGATCTGAGTGTGTGGGCTATTCTGAGCCTTGCTGCTACATGGGTATTCAGTTGTCTGAAAAAACGCGTTTATTTCGGGCTGAAAAACACGTTTTGAAAAGTGTACTGTTACTGCCCCATAACTTACATGGGGTTGACCAAACTTGCAGAAACATGTTTATTTCTGCTGAAAAACATGTTTTGACACTTTCAGCACACTGGGGTTAAGATCTGAGTGTGTGGGCTCTTCTGAGCCTTGTTGCTACATGGGGATTCAGTTGTCTGAAAAAACGCGTTTATTTCGGGCTGAAAAACACGTTTTGAAAAGTGTACTGTTACTGCCCCATAACTTACATGGGGTTGACCAAACTTGCAGAAACATGTTTATTTCTGCTGAAAAACATGTTTTGACACTTTCAGCACACTGGGGTTAAGATCTGAGTGTGTGGGCTCTTCTGAGCCTTGTTGCTACATGGGGATTCAGTTGTCTGAAAAAACGCGTTTATTTCGGGCTGAAAAACACGTTTTGAAAAGTGTACTGTTACTGCCCCATAACTTACATGGGGTTGACCAAACTTGCAGAAACATGTTTATTTCTGCTGAAAAACACGTTTTGACCCTTTCTGCACACTGGGGTTAAGATCTGAGTGTGTGGGCTCTTCTGAGCCTTGCTGCTACATGGGTATTCAGTTGTCTGAAAAAACGCGTTTATTTCGGGCTGAAAAACACGTTTTGAAAAGTGTACTGTTACTGCCCCATAACTTACATGGGGTTGACCAAACTTGCAGAAACATGTTTATTTCTGCTGAAAAACATGTTTTGACACTTTCAGCACACTGGGGTTAAGATCTGAGTGTGTGGGCTCTTCTGAGCCTTGTTGCTACATGGGGATTCAGTTGTCTGAAAAAACGCGTTTATTTCGGGCTGAAAAACACGTTTTGAAAAGTGTACTGTTACTGCCCCATAACTTACATGGGGTTGACCAAACTTGCAGAAACATGTTTATTTCTGCTGAAAAACATGTTTTGACACTTTCAGCACACTGGGGTTAAGAGCTGAGTGTGTGGGCTCTTCTGAGCCTTGCTGCTACATGGGTATTCAGTTGTCTGAAAAAACGCGTTTATTTCGGGCTGAAAAACACGTTTTGAAAAGTGTACTGTTACTGCCCCATAACTTACATGGGGTTGACCAAACTTGCAGAAACATGTTTATTTCTGCTGAAAAACATGTTTTGACACTTTCAGCACACTGGGGTTAAGATCTGAGTGTGTGGGCTCTTCTGAGCCTTGTTGCTACATGGGGATTCAGTTGTCTGAAAAAACGCGTTTATTTCGGGCTGAAAAACACGTTTTGAAAAGTGTACTGTTACTGCCCCATAACTTACATGGGGTTGACCAAACTTGCAGAAACATGTTTATTTCTGCTGAAAAACATGTTTTGACACTTTCAGCACACTGGGGTTAAGATCTGAGTGTGTGGGCTCTTCTGAGCCTTGCTGCTACATGGGGATTCAGTTGTCTGAAAAAACGCGTTTATTTCGGGCTGAAAAACACGTTTTGCAGAGTGTACTGTTACTGCCCCATAACTTACATGGGATTGACCAAACTTGCAGAAACATGTTTATTTCTGCTGAAAAACACGTTTTGACCCTTTCTGCACACTGGGGTTAAGAGCTGAGTGTGTGGGCTCTTCTGAGACTTGCTGCTACATGGGTATTCAGTTGTCTGAAAAAACGCGTTTATTTCGGGCTGAAAAACACGTTTTGAAAAGTGTACTGTTACTGCCCCATAACTTACATGGGGTTGACCAAACTTGCAGAAACATGTTTATTTCTGCTGAAAAACATGTTTTGACACTTTCAGCACACTGGGGTTAAGATCTGAGTGTGTGGGCTCTTCTGAGCCTTGTTGCTACATGGGGATTCAGTTGTCTGAAAAAACGCGTTTATTTCGGGCTGAAAAACACGTTTTGAAAAGTGTACTGTTACTGCCCCATAACTTACATGGGGTTGACCAAACTTGCAGAAACATGTTTATTTCTGCTGAAAAACATGTTTTGACACTTTCAGCACACTGGGGTTAAGATCTGAGTGTGTGGGCTCTTCTGAGCCTTGCTGCTACATGGGTATTCAGTTGTCTGAAAAAACGCGTTTATTTCGGGCTGAAAAACACGTTTTGAAAAGTGTACTGTTACTGCCCCATAACTTACATGGGGTTGACCAAACTTGCAGAAACATGTTTATTTCTGCTGAAAAACATGTTTTGTCACTTTCAGCACACTGGGGTTAAGATCTGAGTGTGTGGGCTCTTCTGAGCCTTGTTGCTACATGGGGATTCAGTTGTCTGAAAAAACGCGTTTATTTCGGGCTGAAAAACACGTTTTGAAAAGTGTACTGTTACTGCCCCATAACTTACATGGGGTTGACCAAACTTGCAGAAACATGTTTATTTCTGCTGAAAAACATGTTTTGACACTTTCAGCACACTGGGGTTAAGATCTGAGTGTGTGGGCTCTTCTGAGCCTTGTTGCTACATGGGTATTCAGTTGTCTGAAAAAACGCGTTTATTTCGGGCTGAAAAACACGTTTTGAAAAGTGTACTGTTACTGCCCCATAACTTACATGGGGTTGACCAAACTTGCAGAAACATGTTTATTTCTGCTGAAAAACATGTTTTGAAACTTTCTGCACACTGGGGTTAAGATCTGAGTGTGTGGGCTCTTCTGAGCCTTGCTGCTACATGGGGATTCAGTTGTCTGAAAAAACGCGTTTATTTCGGGCTGAAAAACACGTTTTGAAAAGTGTACTGTTACTGCCCCATAACTTACATGGGGTTGACCAAACTTGCAGAAACATGTTTATTTCTGCTGAAAAACATGTTTTGACACTTTCAGCACACTGGGGTTAAGATCTGAGTGTGTGGGCTCTTCTGAGCCTTGCTGCTACATGGGGATTCAGTTGTCTGAAAAAACGCGTTTATTTCGGGCTGAAAAACACGTTTTGAAAAGTGTACTGTTACTGCCCCATAACTTACATGGGGTTGACCAAACTTGCAGAAACATGTTTATTTCTGCTGAAAAACATGTTTTGACACTTTCAGCACACTGGGGTTAAGATCTGAGTGTGTGGGCTCTTCTGAGCCTTGCTGCTACATGGGTATTCAGTTGTCTGAAAAAACGCGTTTATTTCGGGCTGAAAAACACGTTTTGAAAAGTGTACTGTTACTGCCCCATAACTTACATGGGGTTGACCAAACTTGCAGAAACATGTTTATTTCTGCTGAAAAACATGTTTTGACACTTTCAGCACACTGGGGTTAAGATCTGAGTGTGTGGGCTCTTCTGAGCCTTGTTGCTACATGGGGATTCAGTTGTCTGAAAAAACGCGTTTATTTCGGGCTGAAAAACACGTTTTGAAAAGTGTACTGTTACTGCCCCATAACTTACATGGGGTTGACCAAACTTGCAGAAACATGTTTATTTCTGCTGAAAAACATGTTTTGACACTTTCAGCACACTGGGGTTAAGATCTGAGTGTGTGGGCTCTTCTGAGCCTTGCTGCTACATGGGGATTCAGTTGTCTGAAAAAACGCGTTTATTTCGGGCTGAAAAACACGTTTTGCAGAGTGTACTGTTACTGCCCCATAACTTACATGGGGTTGACCAAACTTGCAGAAACATGTTTATTTCTGCTGAAAAACACGTTTTGACCCTTTCTGCACACTGGGGTTAAGATCTGAGTGTGTGGGCTCTTCTGAGCCTTGCTGCTACATGGGTATTCAGTTGTCTGAAAAAACGCGTTTATTTCGGGCTGAAAAACACGTTTTGAAAAGTGTACTGTTACTGCCCCATAACTTACATGGGGTTGACCAAACTTGCAGAAACATGTTTATTTCTGCTGAAAAACATGTTTTGACACTTTCAGCACACTGGGGTTAAGATCTGAGTGTGTGGGCTCTTCTGAGCCTTACTGCTACATGGGGATTCAGTTGTCTGAAAAAACGCGTTTATTTCGGGCTGAAAAACACGTTTTGCAGAGTGTACTGTTACTGCCCCATAACTTACATGGGGTTGACCAAACTTGCAGAAACATGTTTATTTCTGCTGAAAAACACGTTTTGACCCTTTCTGCACACTGGGGTTAAGATCTGAGTGTGTGGGCTCTTCTGAGCCTTGCTGCTACATGGGTATTCAGTTGTCTGAAAAAACGCGTTTATTTCGGGCTGAAAAACACGTTTTGAAAAGTGTACTGTTACTGCCCCATAACTTACATGGGGTTGACCAAACTTGCAGAAACATGTTTATTTCTGCTGAAAAACATGTTTTGACACTTTCAGCACACTGGGGTTAAGATCTGAGTGTGTGGGCTCTTCTGAGCCTTGCTGCTACATGGGGATTCAGTTGTCTGAAAAAACGCGTTTATTTCGGGCTGAAAAACACGTTTTGCAGAGTGTACTGTTACTGCCCCATAACTTACATGGGGTTGACCAAACTTGCAGAAACATGTTTATTTCTGCTGAAAAACACGTTTTGACCCTTTCTGCACACTGGGGTTAAGATCTGAGTGTGTGGGCTCTTCTGAGCCTTGCTGCTACATGGGTATTCAGTTGTCTGAAAAAACGCGTTTATTTCGGGCTGAAAAACACGTTTTGAAAAGTGTACTGTTACTGCCCCATAACTTACATGGGGTTGACCAAACTTGCAGAAACATGTTTATTTCTGCTGAAAAACATGTTTTGACACTTTCAGCACACTGGGGTTAAGATCTGAGTGTGTGGGCTCTTCTGAGCTTTGTTGCTACTTGGGGATTCAGTTGTCTGAAAAAACGCGTTTATTTCGGGCTGAAAAACACGTTTTGAAAAGTGTACTGTTACTGCCCCATAACTTACATGGGGTTGACCAAACTTGCAGAAACATGTTTATTTCTGCTGAAAAACATGTTTTGACACTTTCAGCACACTGGGGTTAAGAGCTGAGTGTGTGGGCTCTTCTGAGCCTTGCTGCTACATGGGTATTCAGTTGTCTGAAAAAACGCGTTTATTTCGGGCTGAAAAACACGTTTTGAAAAGTGTACTGTTACTGCCCCATAACTTACATGGGGTTGACCAAACTTGCAGAAACATGTTTATTTCTGCTGAAAAACATGTTTTGACACTTTCAGCACACTGGGGTTAAGATCTGAGTGTGTGGGCTCTTCTGAGCCTTGTTGCTACATGGGGATTCAGTTGTCTGAAAAAACGCGTTTATTTCGGGCTGAAAATCACGTTTTGAAAAGTGTACTGTTACTGCCCCATAACTTACATGGGGTTGACCAAACTTGCAGAAACATGTTTATTTCTGCTGAAAAACATGTTTTGACACTTTCAGCACACTGGGGTTAAGATCTGAGTGTGTGGGCTCTTCTGAGCCTTGCTGCTACATGGGGATTCAGTTGTCTGAAAAAACGCGTTTATTTCGGGCTGAAAAACACGTTTTGCAGAGTGTACTGTTACTGCCCCATAACTTACATGGGATTGACCAAACTTGCAGAAACATGTTTATTTCTGCTGAAAAACACGTTTTGACCCTTTCTGCACACTGGGGTTAAGAGCTGAGTGTGTGGGCTCTTCTGAGACTTGCTGCTACATGGGTATTCAGTTGTCTGAAAAAACGCGTTTATTTCGGGCTGAAAAACACGTTTTGAAAAGTGTACTGTTACTGCCCCATAACTTACATGGGGTTGACCAAACTTGCAGAAACATGTTTATTTCTGCTGAAAAACATGTTTTGACACTTTCAGCACACTGGGGTTAAGATCTGAGTGTGTGGGCTCTTCTGAGCCTTGCTGCTACATGGGTATTCAGTTGTCTGAAAAAACGCGTTTATTTCGGGCTGAAAAACACGTTTTGAAAAGTGTACTGTTACTGCCCCATAACTTACATGGGGTTGACCAAACTTGCAGAAACATGTTTATTTCTGCTGAAAAACATGTTTTGAACCTTTCTGCACACTGGGGTTAAGATCTGAGTGTGTGGGCTCTTCTGAGCCTTGCTGCTACATGGGGATTCAGTTGTCTGAAAAAACGCGTTTATTTCGGGCTGAAAAACACGTTTTGCAGAGTGTACTGTTACTGCCCCATAACTTACATGGGGTTGACCAAACTTGCAGAAACATGTTTATTTCTGCTGAAAAACATGTTTTGACACTTTCAGCACACTGGGGTTAAGATCTGAGTGTGTGGGCTCTTCTGAGCCTTGTTGCTACATGGGGATTCAGTTGTCTGAAAAAACGCGTTTATTTCGGGCTGAAAAACACGTTTTGAAAAGTGTACTGTTACTGCCCCATAACTTACATGGGGTTGACCAAACTTGCAGAAACATGTTTATTTCTGCTGAAAAACATGTTTTGACACTTTCAGCACACTGGGGTTAAGATCTGAGTGTGTGGGCTATTCTGAGCCTTGCTGCTACATGGGTATTCAGTTGTCTGAAAAAACGCGTTTATTTCGGGCTGAAAAACACGTTTTGAAAAGTGTACTGTTACTGCCCCATAACTTACATGGGGTTGACCAAACTTGCAGAAACATGTTTATTTCTGCTGAAAAACATGTTTTGACACTTTCAGCACACTGGGGTTAAGATCTGAGTGTGTGGGCTCTTCTGAGCCTTGTTGCTACATGGGGATTCAGTTGTCTGAAAAAACGCGTTTATTTCGGGCTGAAAAACACGTTTTGAAAAGTGTACTGTTACTGCCCCATAACTTACATGGGGTTGACCAAACTTGCAGAAACATGTTAATTTCTGCTGAAAAACATGTTTTGACACTTTCAGCACACTGGGGTTAAGATCTGAGTGTGTGGGCTCTTCTGAGCCTTGCTGCTACATGGGTATTCAGTTGTCTGAAAAAACGCGTTTATTTCGGGCTGAAAAACACGTTTTGAAAAGTGTACTGTTACTGCCCCATAACTTACATGGGGTTGACCAAACTTGCAGAAACATGTTTATTTCTGCTGAAAAACATGTTTTGAACCTTTCTGCACACTGGGGTTAAGATCTGAGTGTGTGGGCTCTTCTGAGCCTTGCTGCTACATGGGGATTCAGTTGTCTGAAAAAACGCGTTTATTTCGGGCTGAAAAACACGTTTTGCAGAGTGTACTGTTACTGCCCCATAACTTACATGGGGTTGACCAAACTTGCAGAAACATGTTTATTTCTGCTGAAAAACATGTTTTGACACTTTCAGCACACTGGGGTTAAGATCTGAGTGTGTGGGCTCTTCTGAGCCTTGTTGCTACATGGGGATTCAGTTGTCTGAAAAAACGCGTTTATTTCGGGCTGAAAAACACGTTTTGAAAAGTGTACTGTTACTGCCCCATAACTTACATGGGGTTGACCAAACTTGCAGAAACATGTTTATTTCTGCTGAAAAACATGTTTTGACACTTTCAGCACACTGGGGTTAAGATCTGAGTGTGTGGGCTATTCTGAGCCTTGCTGCTACATGGGTATTCAGTTGTCTGAAAAAACGCGTTTATTTCGGGCTGAAAAACACGTTTTGAAAAGTGTACTGTTACTGCCCCATAACTTACATGGGGTTGACCAAACTTGCAGAAACATGTTTATTTCTGCTGAAAAACATGTTTTGACACTTTCAGCACACTGGGGTTAAGATCTGAGTGTGTGGGCTCTTCTGAGCCTTGTTGCTACATGGGGATTCAGTTGTCTGAAAAAACGCGTTTATTTCGGGCTGAAAAACACGTTTTGAAAAGTGTACTGTTACTGCCCCATAACTTACATGGGGTTGACCAAACTTGCAGAAACATGTTTATTTCTGCTGAAAAACATGTTTTGAACCTTTCTGCACACTGGGGTTAAGATCTGAGTGTGTGGGCTCTTCTGAGCCTTGCTGCTACATGGGGATTCAGTTGTCTGAAAAAACGCGTTTATTTCGGGCTGAAAAACACGTTTTGAAAAGTGTACTGTTACTGCCCCATAACTTACATGGGGTTGACCAAACTTGCAGAAACATGTTTATTTCTGCTGAAAAACATGTTTTGACACTTTCAGCACACTGGGGTTAAGATCTGAGTGTGTGGGCTCTTCTGAGCCTTGTTGCTACATGGGGATTCAGTTGTCTGAAAAAACGCGTTTATTTCGGGCTGAAAAACACGTTTTGAAAAGTGTACTGTTACTGCCCCATAACTTACATGGGGTTGACCAAACTTGCAGAAACATGTTTATTTCTGCTGAAAAACATGTTTTGACACTTTCAGCACACTGGGGTTAAGATCTGAGTGTGTGGGCTCTTCTGAGCCTTGCTGCTACATGGGGATTCAGTTGTCTGAAAAAACGCGTTTATTTCGGGCTGAAAAACACGTTTTGCAGAGTGTACTGTTACTGCCCCATAACTTACATGGGATTGACCAAACTTGCAGAAACATGTTTATTTCTGCTGAAAAACACGTTTTGACCCTTTCTGCACACTGGGGTTAAGAGCTGAGTGTGTGGGCTCTTCTGAGACTTGCTGCTACATGGGTATTCAGTTGTCTGAAAAAACGCGTTTATTTCGGGCTGAAAAACACGTTTTGAAAAGTGTACTGTTACTGCCCCATAACTTACATGGGGTTGACCAAACTTGCAGAAACATGTTTATTTCTGCTGAAAAACATGTTTTGACACTTTCAGCACACTGGGGTTAAGATCTGAGTGTGTGGGCTCTTCTGAGCCTTGCTGCTACATGGGTATTCAGTTGTCTGAAAAAAAGCGTTTATTTCGGGCTGAAAAACACGTTTTGAAAAGTGTACTGTTACTGCCCCATAACTTACATGGGGTTGACCAAACTTGCAGAAACATGTTTATTTCTGCTGAAAAACATGTTTTGAACCTTTCTGCACACTGGGGTTAAGATCTGAGTGTGTGGGCTCTTCTGAGCCTTGCTGCTACATGGGGATTCAGTTGTCTGAAAAAACGCGTTTATTTCGGGCTGAAAAACACGTTTTGCAGAGTGTACTGTTACTGCCCCATAACTTACATGGGGTTGACCAAACTTGCAGAAACATGTTTATTTCTGCTGAAAAACATGTTTTGACACTTTCAGCACACTGGGGTTAAGATCTGAGTGTGTGGGATCTTCTGAGCCTTGTTGCTACATGGGGATTCAGTTGTCTGAAAAAACGCGTTTATTTCGGGCTGAAAAACACGTTTTGAAAAGTGTACTGTTACTGCCCCATAACTTACATGGGGTTGACCAAACTTGCAGAAACATGTTTATTTCTGCTGAAAAACATGTTTTGACACTTTCAGCACACTGGGGTTAAGATCTGAGTGTGTGGGCTATTCTGAGCCTTGCTGCTACATGGGTATTCAGTTGTCTGAAAAAACGCGTTTATTTCGGGCTGAAAAACACGTTTTGAAAAGTGTACTGTTACTGCCCCATAACTTACATGGGGTTGACCAAACTTGCAGAAACATGTTTATTTCTGCTGAAAAACATGTTTTGACACTTTCAGCACACTGGGGTTAAGATCTGAGTGTGTGGGCTCTTCTGAGCCTTGTTGCTACATGGGGATTCAGTTGTCTGAAAAAACGCGTTTATTTCGGGCTGAAAAACACGTTTTGAAAAGTGTACTGTTACTGCCCCATAACTTACATGGGGTTGACCAAACTTGCAGAAACATGTTTATTTCTGCTGAAAAACATGTTTTGACACTTTCAGCACACTGGGGTTAAGATCTGAGTGTGTGGGCTCTTCTGAGCCTTGTTGCTACATGGGGATTCAGTTGTCTGAAAAAACGCGTTTATTTCGGGCTGAAAAACACGTTTTGAAAAGTGTACTGTTACTGTCCCATAACTTACATGGGGTTGACCAAACTTGCAGAAACATGTTTATTTCTGCTGAAAAACATGTTTTGACACTTTCAGCACACTGGGGTTAAGATCTGAGTGTGTGGGCTCTTCTGAGCCTTGTTGCTACATGGGGATTCAGTTGTCTGAAAAAACGCGTTTATTTCGGGCTGAAAAACACGTTTTGAAAAGTGTACTGTTACTGCCCCATAACTTACATGGGGTTGACCAAACTTGCAGAAACATGTTTATTTCTGCTGAAAAACATGTTTTGACACTTTCAGCACACTGGGGTTAAGGTCTGAGTGTGTGGGCTCTTCTGAGCCTTGCTGCTACATGGGGATTCAGTTGTCTGAAAAAACGCGTTTATTTCGGGCTGAAAAACACGTTTTGCAGAGTGTACTGTTACTGCCCCATAACTTACATGGGATTGACCAAACTTGCAGAAACATGTTTATTTCTGCTGAAAAACACGTTTTGACCCTTTCTGCACACTGGGGTTAAGAGCTGAGTGTGTGGGCTCTTCTGAGACTTGCTGCTACATGGGTATTCAGTTGTCTGAAAAAACGCGTTTATTTCGGGCTGAAAAACACGTTTTGAAAAGTGTACTGTTACTGCCCCATAACTTACATGGGGTTGACCAAACTTGCAGAAACATGTTTATTTCTGCTGAAAAACATGTTTTGACACTTTCAGCACACTGGGGTTAAGATCTGAGTGTGTGGGCTCTTCTGAGCCTTGTTGCTACATGGGGATTCAGTTGTCTGAAAAAACGCGTCTATTTCGGGCTGAAAAACACGTTTTGAAAAGTGTACTGTTACTGCCCCATAACTTACATGGGGTTGACCAAACTTGCAGAAACATGTTTATTTCTGCTGAAAAACATGTTTTGACACTTTCAGCACACTGGGGTTAAGATCTGAGTGTGTGGGCTCTTCTGAGCCTTGCTGCTACATGGGTATTCAGTTGTCTGAAAAAACGCGTTTATTTCGGGCTGAAAAACACGTTTTGAAAAGTGTACTGTTACTGCCCCATAACTTACATGGGGTTGACCAAACTTGCAGAAACATGTTTATTTCTGCTGAAAAACATGTTTTGAACCTTTCTGCACACTGGGGTTAAGATCTGAGTGTGTGGGCTCTTCTGAGCCTTGCTGCTACATGGGGATTCAGTTGTCTGAAAAAACGCGTTTATTTCGGGCTGAAAAACACGTTTTGCAGAGTGTACTGTTACTGCCCCATAACTTACTTGGGGTTGACCAAACTTGCAGAAACATGTTTATTTCTGCTGAAAAACATGTATTGACACTTTCAGCACACTGGGGTTAAGATCTGAGTGTGTGGGCTCTTCTGAGCCTTGTTGCTACATGGGGATTCAGTTGTCTGAAAAAACGCGTTTATTTCGGGCTGAAAAACACGTTTTGAAAAGTGTACTGTTACTGCCCCATAACTTACATGGGGTTGACCAAACTTGCAGAAACATGTTTATTTCTGCTGAAAAACATGTTTTGACACTTTCAGCACACTGGGGTTAAGATCTGAGTGTGTGGGCTCTTCTGAGCCTTGCTGCTACATGGGTATTCAGTTGTCTGAAAAAACGCGTTTATTTCGGGCTGAAAAACACGTTTTGAAAAGTGTACTGTTACTGCCCCATAACTTACATGGGGTTGACCAAACTTGCAGAAACATGTTTATTTCTGCTGAAAAACATGTTTTGACACTTTCAGCACACTGGGGTTAAGATCTGAGTGTGTGGGCTCTTCTGAGCCTTACTGCTACATGGGGATTCAGTTGTCTGAAAAAACGCGTTTATTTCGGGCTGAAAAACACGTTTTGCAGAGTGTACTGTTACTGCCCCATAACTTACATGGGGTTGACCAAACTTGCAGAAACATGTTTATTTCTGCTGAAAAACACGTTTTGACCCTTTCTGCACACTGGGGTTAAGATCTGAGTGTGTGGGCTCTTCTGAGCCTTGCTGCTACATGGGTATTCAGTTGTCTGAAAAAACGCGTTTATTTCGGGCTGAAAAACACGTTTTGAAAAGTGTACTGTTACTGCCCCATAACTTACATGGGGTTGACCAAACTTGCAGAAACATGTTTATTTCTGCTGAAAAACATGTTTTGACACTTTCAGCACACTGGGGTTAAGATCTGAGTGTGTGGGCTCTTCTGAGCCTTGCTGCTACATGGGGATTCAGTTGTCTGAAAAAACGCGTTTATTTCGGGCTGAAAAACACGTTTTGCAGAGTGTACTGTTACTGCCCCATAACTTACATGGGGTTGACCAAACTTGCAGAAACATGTTTATTTCTGCTGAAAAACACGTTTTGACCCTTTCTGCACACTGGGGTTAAGATCTGAGTGTGTGGGCTCTTCTGAGCCTTGCTGCTACATGGGTATTCAGTTGTCTGAAAAAACGCGTTTATTTCGGGCTGAAAAACACGTTTTGAAAAGTGTACTGTTACTGCCCCATAACTTACATGGGGTTGACCAAACTTGCAGAAACATGTTTATTTCTGCTGAAAAACATGTTTTGACACTTTCAGCACACTGGGGTTAAGATCTGAGTGTGTGGGCTCTTCTGAGCCTTGCTGCTACATGGGGATTCAGTTGTCTGAAAAAACGCGTTTATTTCGGGCTGAAAAACACGTTTTGCAGAGTGTACTGTTACTGCCCCATAACTTACATGGGATTGACCAAACTTGCAGAAACATGTTTATTTCTGCTGAAAAACACGTTTTGACCCTTTCTGCACACTGGGGTTAAGAGCTGAGTGTGTGGGCTCTTCTGAGACTTGCTGCTACATGGGTATTCAGTTGTCTGAAAAAACGCGTTTATTTCGGGCTGAAAAACACGTTTTGAAAAGTGTACTGTTACTGCCCCATAACTTACATGGGGTTGACCAAACTTGCAGAAACATGTTTATTTCTGCTGAAAAACATGTTTTGACACTTTCAGCACACTGGGGTTAAGATCTGAGTGTGTGGGCTCTTCTGAGCCTTGTTGCTACATGGGGATTCAGTTGTCTGAAAAAACGCGTTTATTTCGGGCTGAAAAACACGTTTTGAAAAGTGTACTGTTACTGCCCCATAACTTACATGGGGTTGACCAAACTTGCAGAAACATGTTTATTTCTGCTGAAAAACATGTTTTGACACTTTCAGCACACTGGGGTTAAGATCTGAGTGTGTGGGCTCTTCTGAGCCTTGCTGCTACATGGGTATTCAGTTGTCTGAAAAAACGCGTTTATTTCGGGCTGAAAAACACGTTTTGAAAAGTGTACTGTTACTGCCCCATAACTTACATGGGGTTGACCAAACTTGCAGAAACATGTTTATTTCTGCTGAAAAACATGTTTTGACACTTTCAGCACACTGGGGTTAAGATCTGAGTGTGTGGGCTCTTCTGAGCCTTGCTGCTACATGGGGATTCAGTTGTCTGAAAAAACGCGTTTATTTCGGGCTGAAAAACACGTTTTGCAGAGTGTACTGTTACTGCCCCATAACTTACATGGGGTTGACCAAACTTGCAGAAACATGTTTATTTCTGCTGAAAAACACGTTTTGACCCTTTCTGCACACTGGGGTTAAGATCTGAGTGTGTGGGCTCTTCTGAGCCTTGCTGCTACATGGGTATTCAGTTGTCTGAAAAAACGCGTTTATTTCGGGCTGAAAAACACGTTTTGAAAAGTGTACTGTTACTGCCCCATAACTTACATGGGGTTGACCAAACTTGCAGAAACATGTTTATTTCTGCTGAAAAACATGTTTTGACACTTTCAGCACACTGGGGTTAAGATCTGAGTGTGTGGGCTCTTCTGAGCTTTGTTGCTACTTGGGGATTCAGTTGTCTGAAAAAACGCGTTTATTTCGGGCTGAAAAACACGTTTTGAAAAGTGTACTGTTACTGCCCCATAACTTACATGGGGTTGACCAAACTTGCAGAAACATGTTTATTTCTGCTGAAAAACATGTTTTGACACTTTCAGCACACTGGGGTTAAGAGCTGAGTGTGTGGGCTCTTCTGAGCCTTGCTGCTACATGGGTATTCAGTTGTCTGAAAAAACGCGTTTATTTCGGGCTGAAAAACACGTTTTGAAAAGTGTACTGTTACTGCCCCATAACTTACATGGGGTTGACCAAACTTGCAGAAACATGTTTATTTCTGCTGAAAAACATGTTTTGACACTTTCAGCACACTGGGGTTAAGATCTGAGTGTGTGGGCTCTTCTGAGCCTTGTTGCTACATGGGGATTCAGTTGTCTGAAAAAACGCGTTTATTTCGGGCTGAAAATCACGTTTTGAAAAGTGTACTGTTACTGCCCCATAACTTACATGGGGTTGACCAAACTTGCAGAAACATGTTTATTTCTGCTGAAAAACATGTTTTGACACTTTCAGCACACTGGGGTTAAGATCTGAGTGTGTGGGCTCTTCTGAGCCTTGCTGCTACATGGGGATTCAGTTGTCTGAAAAAACGCGTTTATTTCGGGCTGAAAAACACGTTTTGCAGAGTGTACTGTTACTGCCCCATAACTTACATGGGATTGACCAAACTTGCAGAAACATGTTTATTTCTGCTGAAAAACACGTTTTGACCCTTTCTGCACACTGGGGTTAAGAGCTGAGTGTGTGGGCTCTTCTGAGACTTGCTGCTACATGGGTATTCAGTTGTCTGAAAAAACGCGTTTATTTCGGGCTGAAAAACACGTTTTGAAAAGTGTACTGTTACTGCCCCATAACTTACATGGGGTTGACCAAACTTGCAGAAACATGTTTATTTCTGCTGAAAAACATGTTTTGAACCTTTCTGCACACTGGGGTTAAGATCTGAGTGTGTGGGCTCTTCTGAGCCTTGCTGCTACATGGGGATTCAGTTGTCTGAAAAAACGCGTTTATTTCGGGCTGAAAAACACGTTTTGCAGAGTGTACTGTTACTGCCCCATAACTTACATGGGGTTGACCAAACTTGCAGAAACATGTTTATTTCTGCTGAAAAACATGTTTTGACACTTTCAGCACACTGGGGTTAAGATCTGAGTGTGTGGGCTCTTCTGAGCCTTGTTGCTACATGGGGATTCAGTTGTCTGAAAAAACGCGTTTATTTCGGGCTGAAAAACACGTTTTGAAAAGTGTACTGTTACTGCCCCATAACTTACATGGGGTTGACCAAACTTGCAGAAACATGTTTATTTCTGCTGAAAAACATGTTTTGACACTTTCAGCACACTGGGGTTAAGATCTGAGTGTGTGGGCTATTCTGAGCCTTGCTGCTACATGGGTATTCAGTTGTCTGAAAAAACGCGTTTATTTCGGGCTGAAAAACACGTTTTGAAAAGTGTACTGTTACTGCCCCATAACTTACATGGGGTTGACCAAACTTGCAGAAACATGTTTATTTCTGCTGAAAAACATGTTTTGACACTTTCAGCACACTGGGGTTAAGATCTGAGTGTGTGGGCTCTTCTGAGCCTTGTTGCTACATGGGGATTCAGTTGTCTGAAAAAACGCGTTTATTTCGGGCTGAAAAACACGTTTTGAAAAGTGTACTGTTACTGCCCCATAACTTACATGGGGTTGACCAAACTTGCAGAAACATGTTAATTTCTGCTGAAAAACATGTTTTGACACTTTCAGCACACTGGGGTTAAGATCTGAGTGTGTGGGCTCTTCTGAGCCTTGCTGCTACATGGGTATTCAGTTGTCTGAAAAAACGCGTTTATTTCGGGCTGAAAAACACGTTTTGAAAAGTGTACTGTTACTGCCCCATAACTTACATGGGGTTGACCAAACTTGCAGAAACATGTTTATTTCTGCTGAAAAACATGTTTTGAACCTTTCTGCACACTGGGGTTAAGATCTGAGTGTGTGGGCTCTTCTGAGCCTTGCTGCTACATGGGGATTCAGTTGTCTGAAAAAACGCGTTTATTTCGGGCTGAAAAACACGTTTTGCAGAGTGTACTGTTACTGCCCCATAACTTACATGGGGTTGACCAAACTTGCAGAAACATGTTTATTTCTGCTGAAAAACATGTTTTGACACTTTCAGCACACTGGGGTTAAGATCTGAGTGTGTGGGCTCTTCTGAGCCTTGTTGCTACATGGGGATTCAGTTGTCTGAAAAAACGCGTTTATTTCGGGCTGAAAAACACGTTTTGAAAAGTGTACTGTTACTGCCCCATAACTTACATGGGGTTGACCAAACTTGCAGAAACATGTTTATTTCTGCTGAAAAACATGTTTTGACACTTTCAGCACACTGGGGTTAAGATCTGAGTGTGTGGGCTATTCTGAGCCTTGCTGCTACATGGGTATTCAGTTGTCTGAAAAAACGCGTTTATTTCGGGCTGAAAAACACGTTTTGAAAAGTGTACTGTTACTGCCCCATAACTTACATGGGGTTGACCAAACTTGCAGAAACATGTTTATTTCTGCTGAAAAACATGTTTTGACACTTTCAGCACACTGGGGTTAAGATCTGAGTGTGTGGGCTCTTCTGAGCCTTGTTGCTACATGGGGATTCAGTTGTCTGAAAAAACGCGTTTATTTCGGGCTGAAAAACACGTTTTGAAAAGTGTACTGTTACTGCCCCATAACTTACATGGGGTTGACCAAACTTGCAGAAACATGTTTATTTCTGCTGAAAAACATGTTTTGAACCTTTCTGCACACTGGGGTTAAGATCTGAGTGTGTGGGCTCTTCTGAGCCTTGCTGCTACATGGGGATTCAGTTGTCTGAAAAAACGCGTTTATTTCGGGCTGAAAAACACGTTTTGAAAAGTGTACTGTTACTGCCCCATAACTTACATGGGGTTGACCAAACTTGCAGAAACATGTTTATTTCTGCTGAAAAACATGTTTTGACACTTTCAGCACACTGGGGTTAAGATCTGAGTGTGTGGGCTCTTCTGAGCCTTGTTGCTACATGGGGATTCAGTTGTCTGAAAAAACGCGTTTATTTCGGGCTGAAAAACACGTTTTGAAAAGTGTACTGTTACTGCCCCATAACTTACATGGGGTTGACCAAACTTGCAGAAACATGTTTATTTCTGCTGAAAAACATGTTTTGACACTTTCAGCACACTGGGGTTAAGATCTGAGTGTGTGGGCTCTTCTGAGCCTTGCTGCTACATGGGGATTCAGTTGTCTGAAAAAACGCGTTTATTTCGGGCTGAAAAACACGTTTTGCAGAGTGTACTGTTACTGCCCCATAACTTACATGGGATTGACCAAACTTGCAGAAACATGTTTATTTCTGCTGAAAAACACGTTTTGACCCTTTCTGCACACTGGGGTTAAGAGCTGAGTGTGTGGGCTCTTCTGAGACTTGCTGCTACATGGGTATTCAGTTGTCTGAAAAAACGCGTTTATTTCGGGCTGAAAAACACGTTTTGAAAAGTGTACTGTTACTGCCCCATAACTTACATGGGGTTGACCAAACTTGCAGAAACATGTTTATTTCTGCTGAAAAACATGTTTTGACACTTTCAGCACACTGGGGTTAAGATCTGAGTGTGTGGGCTCTTCTGAGCCTTGCTGCTACATGGGTATTCAGTTGTCTGAAAAAAAGCGTTTATTTCGGGCTGAAAAACACGTTTTGAAAAGTGTACTGTTACTGCCCCATAACTTACATGGGGTTGACCAAACTTGCAGAAACATGTTTATTTCTGCTGAAAAACATGTTTTGAACCTTTCTGCACACTGGGGTTAAGATCTGAGTGTGTGGGCTCTTCTGAGCCTTGCTGCTACATGGGGATTCAGTTGTCTGAAAAAACGCGTTTATTTCGGGCTGAAAAACACGTTTTGCAGAGTGTACTGTTACTGCCCCATAACTTACATGGGGTTGACCAAACTTGCAGAAACATGTTTATTTCTGCTGAAAAACATGTTTTGACACTTTCAGCACACTGGGGTTAAGATCTGAGTGTGTGGGCTCTTCTGAGCCTTGTTGCTACATGGGGATTCAGTTGTCTGAAAAAACGCGTTTATTTCGGGCTGAAAAACACGTTTTGAAAAGTGTACTGTTACTGCCCCATAACTTACATGGGGTTGACCAAACTTGCAGAAACATGTTTATTTCTGCTGAAAAACATGTTTTGACACTTTCAGCACACTGGGGTTAAGATCTGAGTGTGTGGGCTATTCTGAGCCTTGCTGCTACATGGGTATTCAGTTGTCTGAAAAAACGCGTTTATTTCGGGCTGAAAAACACGTTTTGAAAAGTGTACTGTTACTGCCCCATAACTTACATGGGGTTGACCAAACTTGCAGAAACATGTTTATTTCTGCTGAAAAACATGTTTTGACACTTTCAGCACACTGGGGTTAAGATCTGAGTGTGTGGGCTCTTCTGAGCCTTGTTGCTACATGGGGATTCAGTTGTCTGAAAAAACGCGTTTATTTCGGGCTGAAAAACACGTTTTGAAAAGTGTACTGTTACTGCCCCATAACTTACATGGGGTTGACCAAACTTGCAGAAACATGTTTATTTCTGCTGAAAAACATGTTTTGACACTTTCAGCACACTGGGGTTAAGATCTGAGTGTGTGGGCTCTTCTGAGCCTTGTTGCTACATGGGGATTCAGTTGTCTGAAAAAACGCGTTTATTTCGGGCTGAAAAACACGTTTTGAAAAGTGTACTGTTACTGTCCCATAACTTACATGGGGTTGACCAAACTTGCAGAAACATGTTTATTTCTGCTGAAAAACATGTTTTGACACTTTCAGCACACTGGGGTTAAGATCTGAGTGTGTGGGCTCTTCTGAGCCTTGTTGCTACATGGGGATTCAGTTGTCTGAAAAAACGCGTTTATTTCGGGCTGAAAAACACGTTTTGAAAAGTGTACTGTTACTGCCCCATAACTTACATGGGGTTGACCAAACTTGCAGAAACATGTTTATTTCTGCTGAAAAACATGTTTTGACACTTTCAGCACACTGGGGTTAAGGTCTGAGTGTGTGGGCTCTTCTGAGCCTTGCTGCTACATGGGGATTCAGTTGTCTGAAAAAACGCGTTTATTTCGGGCTGAAAAACACGTTTTGCAGAGTGTACTGTTACTGCCCCATAACTTACATGGGATTGACCAAACTTGCAGAAACATGTTTATTTCTGCTGAAAAACACGTTTTGACCCTTTCTGCACACTGGGGTTAAGAGCTGAGTGTGTGGGCTCTTCTGAGACTTGCTGCTACATGGGTATTCAGTTGTCTGAAAAAACGCGTTTATTTCGGGCTGAAAAACACGTTTTGAAAAGTGTACTGTTACTGCCCCATAACTTACATGGGGTTGACCAAACTTGCAGAAACATGTTTATTTCTGCTGAAAAACATGTTTTGACACTTTCAGCACACTGGGGTTAAGATCTGAGTGTGTGGGCTCTTCTGAGCCTTGTTGCTACATGGGGATTCAGTTGTCTGAAAAAACGCGTCTATTTCGGGCTGAAAAACACGTTTTGAAAAGTGTACTGTTACTGCCCCATAACTTACATGGGGTTGACCAAACTTGCAGAAACATGTTTATTTCTGCTGAAAAACATGTTTTGACACTTTCAGCACACTGGGGTTAAGATCTGAGTGTGTGGGCTCTTCTGAGCCTTGCTGCTACATGGGTATTCAGTTGTCTGAAAAAACGCGTTTATTTCGGGCTGAAAAACACGTTTTGAAAAGTGTACTGTTACTGCCCCATAACTTACATGGGGTTGACCAAACTTGCAGAAACATGTTTATTTCTGCTGAAAAACATGTTTTGAACCTTTCTGCACACTGGGGTTAAGATCTGAGTGTGTGGGCTCTTCTGAGCCTTGCTGCTACATGGGGATTCAGTTGTCTGAAAAAACGCGTTTATTTCGGGCTGAAAAACACGTTTTGCAGAGTGTACTGTTACTGCCCCATAACTTACTTGGGGTTGACCAAACTTGCAGAAACATGTTTATTTCTGCTGAAAAACATGTATTGACACTTTCAGCACACTGGGGTTAAGATCTGAGTGTGTGGGCTCTTCTGAGCCTTGTTGCTACATGGGGATTCAGTTGTCTGAAAAAACGCGTTTATTTCGGGCTGAAAAACACGTTTTGAAAAGTGTACTGTTACTGCCCCATAACTTACATGGGGTTGACCAAACTTGCAGAAACATGTTTATTTCTGCTGAAAAACATGTTTTGACACTTTCAGCACACTGGGGTTAAGATCTGAGTGTGTGGGCTCTTCTGAGCCTTGCTGCTACATGGGTATTCAGTTGTCTGAAAAAACGCGTTTATTTCGGGCTGAAAAACACGTTTTGAAAAGTGTACTGTTACTGCCCCATAACTTACATGGGGTTGACCAAACTTGCAGAAACATGTTTATTTCTGCTGAAAAACATGTTTTGACACTTTCAGCACACTGGGGTTAAGATCTGAGTGTGTGGGCTCTTCTGAGCCTTACTGCTACATGGGGATTCAGTTGTCTGAAAAAACGCGTTTATTTCGGGCTGAAAAACACGTTTTGCAGAGTGTACTGTTACTGCCCCATAACTTACATGGGGTTGACCAAACTTGCAGAAACATGTTTATTTCTGCTGAAAAACACGTTTTGACCCTTTCTGCACACTGGGGTTAAGATCTGAGTGTGTGGGCTCTTCTGAGCCTTGCTGCTACATGGGTATTCAGTTGTCTGAAAAAACGCGTTTATTTCGGGCTGAAAAACACGTTTTGAAAAGTGTACTGTTACTGCCCCATAACTTACATGGGGTTGACCAAACTTGCAGAAACATGTTTATTTCTGCTGAAAAACATGTTTTGACACTTTCAGCACACTGGGGTTAAGATCTGAGTGTGTGGGCTCTTCTGAGCCTTGCTGCTACATGGGGATTCAGTTGTCTGAAAAAACGCGTTTATTTCGGGCTGAAAAACACGTTTTGCAGAGTGTACTGTTACTGCCCCATAACTTACATGGGGTTGACCAAACTTGCAGAAACATGTTTATTTCTGCTGAAAAACACGTTTTGACCCTTTCTGCACACTGGGGTTAAGATCTGAGTGTGTGGGCTCTTCTGAGCCTTGCTGCTACATGGGTATTCAGTTGTCTGAAAAAACGCGTTTATTTCGGGCTGAAAAACACGTTTTGAAAAGTGTACTGTTACTGCCCCATAACTTACATGGGGTTGACCAAACTTGCAGAAACATGTTTATTTCTGCTGAAAAACATGTTTTGACACTTTCAGCACACTGGGGTTAAGATCTGAGTGTGTGGGCTCTTCTGAGCCTTGCTGCTACATGGGGATTCAGTTGTCTGAAAAAACGCGTTTATTTCGGGCTGAAAAACACGTTTTGCAGAGTGTACTGTTACTGCCCCATAACTTACATGGGATTGACCAAACTTGCAGAAACATGTTTATTTCTGCTGAAAAACACGTTTTGACCCTTTCTGCACACTGGGGTTAAGAGCTGAGTGTGTGGGCTCTTCTGAGACTTGCTGCTACATGGGTATTCAGTTGTCTGAAAAAACGCGTTTATTTCGGGCTGAAAAACACGTTTTGAAAAGTGTACTGTTACTGCCCCATAACTTACATGGGGTTGACCAAACTTGCAGAAACATGTTTATTTCTGCTGAAAAACATGTTTTGACACTTTCAGCACACTGGGGTTAAGATCTGAGTGTGTGGGCTCTTCTGAGCCTTGTTGCTACATGGGGATTCAGTTGTCTGAAAAAACGCGTTTATTTCGGGCTGAAAAACACGTTTTGAAAAGTGTACTGTTACTGCCCCATAACTTACATGGGGTTGACCAAACTTGCAGAAACATGTTTATTTCTGCTGAAAAACATGTTTTGACACTTTCAGCACACTGGGGTTAAGATCTGAGTGTGTGGGCTCTTCTGAGCCTTGCTGCTACATGGGTATTCAGTTGTCTGAAAAAACGCGTTTATTTCGGGCTGAAAAACACGTTTTGAAAAGTGTACTGTTACTGCCCCATTACTTACATGGGGTTGACCAAACTTGCAGAAACATGTTTATTTCTGCTGAAAAACATGTTTTGTCACTTTCAGCACACTGGGGTTAAGATCTGAGTGTGTGGGCTCTTCTGAGCCTTGTTGCTACATGGGGATTCAGTTGTCTGAAAAAACGCGTTTATTTCGGGCTGAAAAACACGTTTTGAAAAGTGTACTGTTACTGCCCCATAACTTACATGGGGTTGACCAAACTTGCAGAAACATGTTTATTTCTGCTGAAAAACATGTTTTGACACTTTCAGCACACTGGGGTTAAGATCTGAGTGTGTGGGCTCTTCTGAGCCTTGTTGCTACATGGGTATTCAGTTGTCTGAAAAAACGCGTTTATTTCGGGCTGAAAAACACGTTTTGAAAAGTGTACTGTTACTGCCCCATAACTTACATGGGGTTGACCAAACTTGCAGAAACATGTTTATTTCTGCTGAAAAACATGTTTTGAAACTTTCTGCACACTGGGGTTAAGATCTGAGTGTGTGGGCTCTTCTGAGCCTTGCTGCTACATGGGGATTCAGTTGTCTGAAAAAACGCGTTTATTTCGGGCTGAAAAACACGTTTTGAAAAGTGTACTGTTACTGCCCCATAACTTACATGGGGTTGACCAAACTTGCAGAAACATGTTTATTTCTGCTGAAAAACATGTTTTGACACTTTCAGCACACTGGGGTTAAGATCTGAGTGTGTGGGCTCTTCTGAGCCTTGCTGCTACATGGGGATTCAGTTGTCTGAAAAAACGCGTTTATTTCGGGCTGAAAAACACGTTTTGAAAAGTGTACTGTTACTGCCCCATAACTTACATGGGGTTGACCAAACTTGCAGAAACATGTTTATTTCTGCTGAAAAACATGTTTTGACACTTTCAGCACACTGGGGTTAAGATCTGAGTGTGTGGGCTCTTCTGAGCCTTGCTGCTACATGGGTATTCAGTTGTCTGAAAAAACGCGTTTATTTCGGGCTGAAAAACACGTTTTGAAAAGTGTACTGTTACTGCCCCATAACTTACATGGGGTTGACCAAACTTGCAGAAACATGTTTATTTCTGCTGAAAAACATGTTTTGACACTTTCAGCACACTGGGGTTAAGATCTGAGTGTGTGGGCTCTTCTGAGCCTTGCTGCTACATGGGGATTCAGTTGTCTGAAAAAACGCGTTTATTTCGGGCTGAAAAACACGTTTTGCAGAGTGTACTGTTACTGCCCCATAACTTACATGGGGTTGACCAAACTTGCAGAAACATGTTTATTTCTGCTGAAAAACACGTTTTGACCCTTTCTGCACACTGGGGTTAAGATCTGAGTGTGTGGGCTCTTCTGAGCCTTGCTGCTACATGGGTATTCAGTTGTCTGAAAAAACGCGTTTATTTCGGGCTGAAAAACACGTTTTGAAAAGTGTACTGTTACTGCCCCATAACTTACATGGGGTTGACCAAACTTGCAGAAACATGTTTATTTCTGCTGAAAAACATGTTTTGACACTTTCAGCACACTGGGGTTAAGATCTGAGTGTGTGGGCTCTTCTGAGCCTTACTGCTACATGGGGATTCAGTTGTCTGAAAAAACGCGTTTATTTCGGGCTGAAAAACACGTTTTGCAGAGTGTACTGTTACTGCCCCATAACTTACATGGGGTTGACCAAACTTGCAGAAACATGTTTATTTCTGCTGAAAAACACGTTTTGACCCTTTCTGCACACTGGGGTTAAGATCTGAGTGTGTGGGCTCTTCTGAGCCTTGCTGCTACATGGGTATTCAGTTGTCTGAAAAAACGCGTTTATTTCGGGCTGAAAAACACGTTTTGAAAAGTGTACTGTTACTGCCCCATAACTTACATGGGGTTGACCAAACTTGCAGAAACATGTTTATTTCTGCTGAAAAACATGTTTTGACACTTTCAGCACACTGGGGTTAAGATCTGAGTGTGTGGGCTCTTCTGAGCCTTGCTGCTACATGGGGATTCAGTTGTCTGAAAAAACGCGTTTATTTCGGGCTGAAAAACACGTTTTGCAGAGTGTACTGTTACTGCCCCATAACTTACATGGGGTTGACCAAACTTGCAGAAACATGTTTATTTCTGCTGAAAAACACGTTTTGACCCTTTCTGCACACTGGGGTTAAGATCTGAGTGTGTGGGCTCTTCTGAGCCTTGCTGCTACATGGGTATTCAGTTGTCTGAAAAAACGCGTTTATTTCGGGCTGAAAAACACGTTTTGAAAAGTGTACTGTTACTGCCCCATAACTTACATGGGGTTGACCAAACTTGCAGAAACATGTTTATTTCTGCTGAAAAACATGTTTTGACACTTTCAGCACACTGGGGTTAAGATCTGAGTGTGTGGGCTCTTCTGAGCTTTGTTGCTACTTGGGGATTCAGTTGTCTGAAAAAACGCGTTTATTTCGGGCTGAAAAACACGTTTTGAAAAGTGTACTGTTACTGCCCCATAACTTACATGGGGTTGACCAAACTTGCAGAAACATGTTTATTTCTGCTGAAAAACATGTTTTGACACTTTCAGCACACTGGGGTTAAGAGCTGAGTGTGTGGGCTCTTCTGAGCCTTGCTGCTACATGGGTATTCAGTTGTCTGAAAAAACGCGTTTATTTCGGGCTGAAAAACACGTTTTGAAAAGTGTACTGTTACTGCCCCATAACTTACATGGGGTTGACCAAACTTGCAGAAACATGTTTATTTCTGCTGAAAAACATGTTTTGACACTTTCAGCACACTGGGGTTAAGATCTGAGTGTGTGGGCTCTTCTGAGCCTTGTTGCTACATGGGGATTCAGTTGTCTGAAAAAACGCGTTTATTTCGGGCTGAAAATCACGTTTTGAAAAGTGTACTGTTACTGCCCCATAACTTACATGGGGTTGACCAAACTTGCAGAAACATGTTTATTTCTGCTGAAAAACATGTTTTGACACTTTCAGCACACTGGGGTTAAGATCTGAGTGTGTGGGCTCTTCTGAGCCTTGCTGCTACATGGGGATTCAGTTGTCTGAAAAAACGCGTTTATTTCGGGCTGAAAAACACGTTTTGCAGAGTGTACTGTTACTGCCCCATAACTTACATGGGATTGACCAAACTTGCAGAAACATGTTTATTTCTGCTGAAAAACACGTTTTGACCCTTTCTGCACACTGGGGTTAAGAGCTGAGTGTGTGGGCTCTTCTGAGACTTGCTGCTACATGGGTATTCAGTTGTCTGAAAAAACGCGTTTATTTCGGGCTGAAAAACACGTTTTGAAAAGTGTACTGTTACTGCCCCATAACTTACATGGGGTTGACCAAACTTGCAGAAACATGTTTATTTCTGCTGAAAAACATGTTTTGAACCTTTCTGCACACTGGGGTTAAGATCTGAGTGTGTGGGCTCTTCTGAGCCTTGCTGCTACATGGGGATTCAGTTGTCTGAAAAAACGCGTTTATTTCGGGCTGAAAAACACGTTTTGCAGAGTGTACTGTTACTGCCCCATAACTTACATGGGGTTGACCAAACTTGCAGAAACATGTTTATTTCTGCTGAAAAACATGTTTTGACACTTTCAGCACACTGGGGTTAAGATCTGAGTGTGTGGGCTCTTCTGAGCCTTGTTGCTACATGGGGATTCAGTTGTCTGAAAAAACGCGTTTATTTCGGGCTGAAAAACACGTTTTGAAAAGTGTACTGTTACTGCCCCATAACTTACATGGGGTTGACCAAACTTGCAGAAACATGTTTATTTCTGCTGAAAAACATGTTTTGACACTTTCAGCACACTGGGGTTAAGATCTGAGTGTGTGGGCTATTCTGAGCCTTGCTGCTACATGGGTATTCAGTTGTCTGAAAAAACGCGTTTATTTCGGGCTGAAAAACACGTTTTGAAAAGTGTACTGTTACTGCCCCATAACTTACATGGGGTTGACCAAACTTGCAGAAACATGTTTATTTCTGCTGAAAAACATGTTTTGACACTTTCAGCACACTGGGGTTAAGATCTGAGTGTGTGGGCTCTTCTGAGCCTTGTTGCTACATGGGGATTCAGTTGTCTGAAAAAACGCGTTTATTTCGGGCTGAAAAACACGTTTTGAAAAGTGTACTGTTACTGCCCCATAACTTACATGGGGTTGACCAAACTTGCAGAAACATGTTTATTTCTGCTGAAAAACATGTTTTGAACCTTTCTGCACACTGGGGTTAAGATCTGAGTGTGTGGGCTCTTCTGAGCCTTGCTGCTACATGGGGATTCAGTTGTCTGAAAAAACGCGTTTATTTCGGGCTGAAAAACACGTTTTGCAGAGTGTACTGTTACTGCCCCATAACTTACATGGGGTTGACCAAACTTGCAGAAACATGTTTATTTCTGCTGAAAAACATGTTTTGACACTTTCAGCACACTGGGGTTAAGATCTGAGTGTGTGGGCTCTTCTGAGCCTTGTTGCTACATGGGGATTCAGTTGTCTGAAAAAACGCGTTTATTTCGGGCTGAAAAACACGTTTTGAAAAGTGTACTGTTACTGCCCCATAACTTACATGGGGTTGACCAAACTTGCAGAAACATGTTTATTTCTGCTGAAAAACATGTTTTGACACTTTCAGCACACTGGGGTTAAGATCTGAGTGTGTGGGCTATTCTGAGCCTTGCTGCTACATGGGTATTCAGTTGTCTGAAAAAACGCGTTTATTTCGGGCTGAAAAACACGTTTTGAAAAGTGTACTGTTACTGCCCCATAACTTACATGGGGTTGACCAAACTTGCAGAAACATGTTTATTTCTGCTGAAAAACATGTTTTGACACTTTCAGCACACTGGGGTTAAGATCTGAGTGTGTGGGCTCTTCTGAGCCTTGTTGCTACATGGGGATTCAGTTGTCTGAAAAAACGCGTTTATTTCGGGCTGAAAAACACGTTTTGAAAAGTGTACTGTTACTGCCCCATAACTTACATGGGGTTGACCAAACTTGCAGAAACATGTTTATTTCTGCTGAAAAACATGTTTTGAACCTTTCTGCACACTGGGGTTAAGATCTGAGTGTGTGGGCTCTTCTGAGCCTTGCTGCTACATGGGGATTCAGTTGTCTGAAAAAACGCGTTTATTTCGGGCTGAAAAACACGTTTTGAAAAGTGTACTGTTACTGCCCCATAACTTACATGGGGTTGACCAAACTTGCAGAAACATGTTTATTTCTGCTGAAAAACATGTTTTGACACTTTCAGCACACTGGGGTTAAGATCTGAGTGTGTGGGCTCTTCTGAGCCTTGTTGCTACATGGGGATTCAGTTGTCTGAAAAAACGCGTTTATTTCGGGCTGAAAAACACGTTTTGAAAAGTGTACTGTTACTGCCCCATAACTTACATGGGGTTGACCAAACTTGCAGAAACATGTTTATTTCTGCTGAAAAACATGTTTTGACACTTTCAGCACACTGGGGTTAAGATCTGAGTGTGTGGGCTCTTCTGAGCCTTGCTGCTACATGGGGATTCAGTTGTCTGAAAAAACGCGTTTATTTCGGGCTGAAAAACACGTTTTGCAGAGTGTACTGTTACTGCCCCATAACTTACATGGGATTGACCAAACTTGCAGAAACATGTTTATTTCTGCTGAAAAACACGTTTTGACCCTTTCTGCACACTGGGGTTAAGAGCTGAGTGTGTGGGCTCTTCTGAGACTTGCTGCTACATGGGTATTCAGTTGTCTGAAAAAACGCGTTTATTTCGGGCTGAAAAACACGTTTTGAAAAGTGTACTGTTACTGCCCCATAACTTACATGGGGTTGACCAAACTTGCAGAAACATGTTTATTTCTGCTGAAAAACATGTTTTGACACTTTCAGCACACTGGGGTTAAGATCTGAGTGTGTGGGCTCTTCTGAGCCTTGTTGCTACATGGGGATTCAGTTGTCTGAAAAAACGCGTTTATTTCGGGCTGAAAAACACGTTTTGAAAAGTGTACTGTTACTGCCCCATAACTTACATGGGGTTGACCAAACTTGCAGAAACATGTTTATTTCTGCTGAAAAACATGTTTTGACACTTTCAGCACACTGGGGTTAAGATCTGAGTGTGTGGGCTCTTCTGAGCCTTGCTGCTACATGGGTATTCAGTTGTCTGAAAAAAAGCGTTTATTTCGGGCTGAAAAACACGTTTTGAAAAGTGTACTGTTACTGCCCCATAACTTACATGGGGTTGACCAAACTTGCAGAAACATGTTTATTTCTGCTGAAAAACATGTTTTGAACCTTTCTGCACACTGGGGTTAAGATCTGAGTGTGTGGGCTCTTCTGAGCCTTGCTGCTACATGGGGATTCAGTTGTCTGAAAAAACGCGTTTATTTCGGGCTGAAAAACACGTTTTGCAGAGTGTACTGTTACTGCCCCATAACTTACATGGGGTTGACCAAACTTGCAGAAACATGTTTATTTCTGCTGAAAAACATGTTTTGACACTTTCAGCACACTGGGGTTAAGATCTGAGTGTGTGGGCTCTTCTGAGCCTTGTTGCTACATGGGGATTCAGTTGTCTGAAAAAACGCGTTTATTTCGGGCTGAAAAACACGTTTTGAAAAGTGTACTGTTACTGCCCCATAACTTACATGGGGTTGACCAAACTTGCAGAAACATGTTTATTTCTGCTGAAAAACATGTTTTGACACTTTCAGCACACTGGGGTTAAGATCTGAGTGTGTGGGCTATTCTGAGCCTTGCTGCTACATGGGTATTCAGTTGTCTGAAAAAACGCGTTTATTTCGGGCTGAAAAACACGTTTTGAAAAGTGTACTGTTACTGCCCCATAACTTACATGGGGTTGACCAAACTTGCAGAAACATGTTAATTTCTGCTGAAAAACATGTTTTGACACTTTCAGCACACTGGGGTTAAGATCTGAGTGTGTGGGCTCTTCTGAGCCTTGCTGCTACATGGGTATTCAGTTGTCTGAAAAAACGCGTTTATTTCGGGCTGAAAAACACGTTTTGAAAAGTGTACTGTTACTGCCCCATAACTTACATGGGGTTGACCAAACTTGCAGAAACATGTTTATTTCTGCTGAAAAACATGTTTTGAACCTTTCTGCACACTGGGGTTAAGATCTGAGTGTGTGGGCTCTTCTGAGCCTTGCTGCTACATGGGGATTCAGTTGTCTGAAAAAACGCGTTTATTTCGGGCTGAAAAACACGTTTTGCAGAGTGTACTGTTACTGCCCCATAACTTACATGGGGTTGACCAAACTTGCAGAAACATGTTTATTTCTGCTGAAAAACATGTTTTGACACTTTCAGCACACTGGGGTTAAGATCTGAGTGTGTGGGCTCTTCTGAGCCTTGTTGCTACATGGGGATTCAGTTGTCTGAAAAAACGCGTTTATTTCGGGCTGAAAAACACGTTTTGAAAAGTGTACTGTTACTGCCCCATAACTTACATGGGGTTGACCAAACTTGCAGAAACATGTTTATTTCTGCTGAAAAACATGTTTTGACACTTTCAGCACACTGGGGTTAAGATCTGAGTGTGTGGGCTATTCTGAGCCTTGCTGCTACATGGGTATTCAGTTGTCTGAAAAAACGCGTTTATTTCGGGCTGAAAAACACGTTTTGAAAAGTGTACTGTTACTGCCCCATAACTTACATGGGGTTGACCAAACTTGCAGAAACATGTTTATTTCTGCTGAAAAACATGTTTTGACACTTTCAGCACACTGGGGTTAAGATCTGAGTGTGTGGGCTCTTCTGAGCCTTGTTGCTACATGGGGATTCAGTTGTCTGAAAAAACGCGTTTATTTCGGGCTGAAAAACACGTTTTGAAAAGTGTACTGTTACTGCCCCATAACTTACATGGGGTTGACCAAACTTGCAGAAACATGTTTATTTCTGCTGAAAAACATGTTTTGAACCTTTCTGCACACTGGGGTTAAGATCTGAGTGTGTGGGCTCTTCTGAGCCTTGCTGCTACATGGGGATTCAGTTGTCTGAAAAAACGCGTTTATTTCGGGCTGAAAAACACGTTTTGAAAAGTGTACTGTTACTGCCCCATAACTTACATGGGGTTGACCAAACTTGCAGAAACATGTTTATTTCTGCTGAAAAACATGTTTTGACACTTTCAGCACACTGGGGTTAAGATCTGAGTGTGTGGGCTCTTCTGAGCCTTGTTGCTACATGGGGATTCAGTTGTCTGAAAAAACGCGTTTATTTCGGGCTGAAAAACACGTTTTGAAAAGTGTACTGTTACTGCCCCATAACTTACATGGGGTTGACCAAACTTGCAGAAACATGTTTATTTCTGCTGAAAAACATGTTTTGACACTTTCAGCACACTGGGGTTAAGATCTGAGTGTGTGGGCTCTTCTGAGCCTTGCTGCTACATGGGGATTCAGTTGTCTGAAAAAACGCGTTTATTTCGGGCTGAAAAACACGTTTTGCAGAGTGTACTGTTACTGCCCCATAACTTACATGGGATTGACCAAACTTGCAGAAACATGTTTATTTCTGCTGAAAAACACGTTTTGACCCTTTCTGCACACTGGGGTTAAGAGCTGAGTGTGTGGGCTCTTCTGAGACTTGCTGCTACATGGGTATTCAGTTGTCTGAAAAAACGCGTTTATTTCGGGCTGAAAAACACGTTTTGAAAAGTGTACTGTTACTGCCCCATAACTTACATGGGGTTGACCAAACTTGCAGAAACATGTTTATTTCTGCTGAAAAACATGTTTTGACACTTTCAGCACACTGGGGTTAAGATCTGAGTGTGTGGGCTCTTCTGAGCCTTGCTGCTACATGGGTATTCAGTTGTCTGAAAAAAAGCGTTTATTTCGGGCTGAAAAACACGTTTTGAAAAGTGTACTGTTACTGCCCCATAACTTACATGGGGTTGACCAAACTTGCAGAAACATGTTTATTTCTGCTGAAAAACATGTTTTGAACCTTTCTGCACACTGGGGTTAAGATCTGAGTGTGTGGGCTCTTCTGAGCCTTGCTGCTACATGGGGATTCAGTTGTCTGAAAAAACGCGTTTATTTCGGGCTGAAAAACACGTTTTGCAGAGTGTACTGTTACTGCCCCATAACTTACATGGGGTTGACCAAACTTGCAGAAACATGTTTATTTCTGCTGAAAAACATGTTTTGACACTTTCAGCACACTGGGGTTAAGATCTGAGTGTGTGGGATCTTCTGAGCCTTGTTGCTACATGGGGATTCAGTTGTCTGAAAAAACGCGTTTATTTCGGGCTGAAAAACACGTTTTGAAAAGTGTACTGTTACTGCCCCATAACTTACATGGGGTTGACCAAACTTGCAGAAACATGTTTATTTCTGCTGAAAAACATGTTTTGACACTTTCAGCACACTGGGGTTAAGATCTGAGTGTGTGGGCTATTCTGAGCCTTGCTGCTACATGGGTATTCAGTTGTCTGAAAAAACGCGTTTATTTCGGGCTGAAAAACACGTTTTGAAAAGTGTACTGTTACTGCCCCATAACTTACATGGGGTTGACCAAACTTGCAGAAACATGTTTATTTCTGCTGAAAAACATGTTTTGACACTTTCAGCACACTGGGGTTAAGATCTGAGTGTGTGGGCTCTTCTGAGCCTTGTTGCTACATGGGGATTCAGTTGTCTGAAAAAACGCGTTTATTTCGGGCTGAAAAACACGTTTTGAAAAGTGTACTGTTACTGCCCCATAACTTACATGGGGTTGACCAAACTTGCAGAAACATGTTTATTTCTGCTGAAAAACATGTTTTGACACTTTCAGCACACTGGGGTTAAGATCTGAGTGTGTGGGCTCTTCTGAGCCTTGTTGCTACATGGGGATTCAGTTGTCTGAAAAAACGCGTTTATTTCGGGCTGAAAAACACGTTTTGAAAAGTGTACTGTTACTGTCCCATAACTTACATGGGGTTGACCAAACTTGCAGAAACATGTTTATTTCTGCTGAAAAACATGTTTTGACACTTTCAGCACACTGGGGTTAAGATCTGAGTGTGTGGGCTCTTCTGAGCCTTGTTGCTACATGGGGATTCAGTTGTCTGAAAAAACGCGTTTATTTCGGGCTGAAAAACACGTTTTGAAAAGTGTACTGTTACTGCCCCATAACTTACATGGGGTTGACCAAACTTGCAGAAACATGTTTATTTCTGCTGAAAAACATGTTTTGACACTTTCAGCACACTGGGGTTAAGGTCTGAGTGTGTGGGCTCTTCTGAGCCTTGCTGCTACATGGGGATTCAGTTGTCTGAAAAAACGCGTTTATTTCGGGCTGAAAAACACGTTTTGCAGAGTGTACTGTTACTGCCCCATAACTTACATGGGATTGACCAAACTTGCAGAAACATGTTTATTTCTGCTGAAAAACACGTTTTGACCCTTTCTGCACACTGGGGTTAAGAGCTGAGTGTGTGGGCTCTTCTGAGACTTGCTGCTACATGGGTATTCAGTTGTCTGAAAAAACGCGTTTATTTCGGGCTGAAAAACACGTTTTGAAAAGTGTACTGTTACTGCCCCATAACTTACATGGGGTTGACCAAACTTGCAGAAACATGTTTATTTCTGCTGAAAAACATGTTTTGACACTTTCAGCACACTGGGGTTAAGATCTGAGTGTGTGGGCTCTTCTGAGCCTTGTTGCTACATGGGGATTCAGTTGTCTGAAAAAACGCGTCTATTTCGGGCTGAAAAACACGTTTTGAAAAGTGTACTGTTACTGCCCCATAACTTACATGGGGTTGACCAAACTTGCAGAAACATGTTTATTTCTGCTGAAAAACATGTTTTGACACTTTCAGCACACTGGGGTTAAGATCTGAGTGTGTGGGCTCTTCTGAGCCTTGCTGCTACATGGGTATTCAGTTGTCTGAAAAAACGCGTTTATTTCGGGCTGAAAAACACGTTTTGAAAAGTGTACTGTTACTGCCCCATAACTTACATGGGGTTGACCAAACTTGCAGAAACATGTTTATTTCTGCTGAAAAACATGTTTTGAACCTTTCTGCACACTGGGGTTAAGATCTGAGTGTGTGGGCTCTTCTGAGCCTTGCTGCTACATGGGGATTCAGTTGTCTGAAAAAACGCGTTTATTTCGGGCTGAAAAACACGTTTTGCAGAGTGTACTGTTACTGCCCCATAACTTACTTGGGGTTGACCAAACTTGCAGAAACATGTTTATTTCTGCTGAAAAACATGTATTGACACTTTCAGCACACTGGGGTTAAGATCTGAGTGTGTGGGCTCTTCTGAGCCTTGTTGCTACATGGGGATTCAGTTGTCTGAAAAAACGCGTTTATTTCGGGCTGAAAAACACGTTTTGAAAAGTGTACTGTTACTGCCCCATAACTTACATGGGGTTGACCAAACTTGCAGAAACATGTTTATTTCTGCTGAAAAACATGTTTTGACACTTTCAGCACACTGGGGTTAAGATCTGAGTGTGTGGGCTCTTCTGAGCCTTGCTGCTACATGGGTATTCAGTTGTCTGAAAAAACGCGTTTATTTCGGGCTGAAAAACACGTTTTGAAAAGTGTACTGTTACTGCCCCATAACTTACATGGGGTTGACCAAACTTGCAGAAACATGTTTATTTCTGCTGAAAAACATGTTTTGACACTTTCAGCACACTGGGGTTAAGATCTGAGTGTGTGGGCTCTTCTGAGCCTTACTGCTACATGGGGATTCAGTTGTCTGAAAAAACGCGTTTATTTCGGGCTGAAAAACACGTTTTGCAGAGTGTACTGTTACTGCCCCATAACTTACATGGGGTTGACCAAACTTGCAGAAACATGTTTATTTCTGCTGAAAAACACGTTTTGACCCTTTCTGCACACTGGGGTTAAGATCTGAGTGTGTGGGCTCTTCTGAGCCTTGCTGCTACATGGGTATTCAGTTGTCTGAAAAAACGCGTTTATTTCGGGCTGAAAAACACGTTTTGAAAAGTGTACTGTTACTGCCCCATAACTTACATGGGGTTGACCAAACTTGCAGAAACATGTTTATTTCTGCTGAAAAACATGTTTTGACACTTTCAGCACACTGGGGTTAAGATCTGAGTGTGTGGGCTCTTCTGAGCCTTGCTGCTACATGGGGATTCAGTTGTCTGAAAAAACGCGTTTATTTCGGGCTGAAAAACACGTTTTGCAGAGTGTACTGTTACTGCCCCATAACTTACATGGGGTTGACCAAACTTGCAGAAACATGTTTATTTCTGCTGAAAAACACGTTTTGACCCTTTCTGCACACTGGGGTTAAGATCTGAGTGTGTGGGCTCTTCTGAGCCTTGCTGCTACATGGGTATTCAGTTGTCTGAAAAAACGCGTTTATTTCGGGCTGAAAAACACGTTTTGAAAAGTGTACTGTTACTGCCCCATAACTTACATGGGGTTGACCAAACTTGCAGAAACATGTTTATTTCTGCTGAAAAACATGTTTTGACACTTTCAGCACACTGGGGTTAAGATCTGAGTGTGTGGGCTCTTCTGAGCCTTGCTGCTACATGGGGATTCAGTTGTCTGAAAAAACGCGTTTATTTCGGGCTGAAAAACACGTTTTGCAGAGTGTACTGTTACTGCCCCATAACTTACATGGGATTGACCAAACTTGCAGAAACATGTTTATTTCTGCTGAAAAACACGTTTTGACCCTTTCTGCACACTGGGGTTAAGAGCTGAGTGTGTGGGCTCTTCTGAGACTTGCTGCTACATGGGTATTCAGTTGTCTGAAAAAACGCGTTTATTTCGGGCTGAAAAACACGTTTTGAAAAGTGTACTGTTACTGCCCCATAACTTACATGGGGTTGACCAAACTTGCAGAAACATGTTTATTTCTGCTGAAAAACATGTTTTGACACTTTCAGCACACTGGGGTTAAGATCTGAGTGTGTGGGCTCTTCTGAGCCTTGTTGCTACATGGGGATTCAGTTGTCTGAAAAAACGCGTTTATTTCGGGCTGAAAAACACGTTTTGAAAAGTGTACTGTTACTGCCCCATAACTTACATGGGGTTGACCAAACTTGCAGAAACATGTTTATTTCTGCTGAAAAACATGTTTTGACACTTTCAGCACACTGGGGTTAAGATCTGAGTGTGTGGGCTCTTCTGAGCCTTGCTGCTACATGGGTATTCAGTTGTCTGAAAAAACGCGTTTATTTCGGGCTGAAAAACACGTTTTGAAAAGTGTACTGTTACTGCCCCATAACTTACATGGGGTTGACCAAACTTGCAGAAACATGTTTATTTCTGCTGAAAAACATGTTTTGACACTTTCAGCACACTGGGGTTAAGATCTGAGTGTGTGGGCTCTTCTGAGCCTTGCTGCTACATGGGGATTCAGTTGTCTGAAAAAACGCGTTTATTTCGGGCTGAAAAACACGTTTTGCAGAGTGTACTGTTACTGCCCCATAACTTACATGGGGTTGACCAAACTTGCAGAAACATGTTTATTTCTGCTGAAAAACACGTTTTGACCCTTTCTGCACACTGGGGTTAAGATCTGAGTGTGTGGGCTCTTCTGAGCCTTGCTGCTACATGGGTATTCAGTTGTCTGAAAAAACGCGTTTATTTCGGGCTGAAAAACACGTTTTGAAAAGTGTACTGTTACTGCCCCATAACTTACATGGGGTTGACCAAACTTGCAGAAACATGTTTATTTCTGCTGAAAAACATGTTTTGACACTTTCAGCACACTGGGGTTAAGATCTGAGTGTGTGGGCTCTTCTGAGCTTTGTTGCTACTTGGGGATTCAGTTGTCTGAAAAAACGCGTTTATTTCGGGCTGAAAAACACGTTTTGAAAAGTGTACTGTTACTGCCCCATAACTTACATGGGGTTGACCAAACTTGCAGAAACATGTTTATTTCTGCTGAAAAACATGTTTTGACACTTTCAGCACACTGGGGTTAAGAGCTGAGTGTGTGGGCTCTTCTGAGCCTTGCTGCTACATGGGTATTCAGTTGTCTGAAAAAACGCGTTTATTTCGGGCTGAAAAACACGTTTTGAAAAGTGTACTGTTACTGCCCCATAACTTACATGGGGTTGACCAAACTTGCAGAAACATGTTTATTTCTGCTGAAAAACATGTTTTGACACTTTCAGCACACTGGGGTTAAGATCTGAGTGTGTGGGCTCTTCTGAGCCTTGTTGCTACATGGGGATTCAGTTGTCTGAAAAAACGCGTTTATTTCGGGCTGAAAATCACGTTTTGAAAAGTGTACTGTTACTGCCCCATAACTTACATGGGGTTGACCAAACTTGCAGAAACATGTTTATTTCTGCTGAAAAACATGTTTTGACACTTTCAGCACACTGGGGTTAAGATCTGAGTGTGTGGGCTCTTCTGAGCCTTGCTGCTACATGGGGATTCAGTTGTCTGAAAAAACGCGTTTATTTCGGGCTGAAAAACACGTTTTGCAGAGTGTACTGTTACTGCCCCATAACTTACATGGGATTGACCAAACTTGCAGAAACATGTTTATTTCTGCTGAAAAACACGTTTTGACCCTTTCTGCACACTGGGGTTAAGAGCTGAGTGTGTGGGCTCTTCTGAGACTTGCTGCTACATGGGTATTCAGTTGTCTGAAAAAACGCGTTTATTTCGGGCTGAAAAACACGTTTTGAAAAGTGTACTGTTACTGCCCCATAACTTACATGGGGTTGACCAAACTTGCAGAAACATGTTTATTTCTGCTGAAAAACATGTTTTGAACCTTTCTGCACACTGGGGTTAAGATCTGAGTGTGTGGGCTCTTCTGAGCCTTGCTGCTACATGGGGATTCAGTTGTCTGAAAAAACGCGTTTATTTCGGGCTGAAAAACACGTTTTGCAGAGTGTACTGTTACTGCCCCATAACTTACATGGGGTTGACCAAACTTGCAGAAACATGTTTATTTCTGCTGAAAAACATGTTTTGACACTTTCAGCACACTGGGGTTAAGATCTGAGTGTGTGGGCTCTTCTGAGCCTTGTTGCTACATGGGGATTCAGTTGTCTGAAAAAACGCGTTTATTTCGGGCTGAAAAACACGTTTTGAAAAGTGTACTGTTACTGCCCCATAACTTACATGGGGTTGACCAAACTTGCAGAAACATGTTTATTTCTGCTGAAAAACATGTTTTGACACTTTCAGCACACTGGGGTTAAGATCTGAGTGTGTGGGCTATTCTGAGCCTTGCTGCTACATGGGTATTCAGTTGTCTGAAAAAACGCGTTTATTTCGGGCTGAAAAACACGTTTTGAAAAGTGTACTGTTACTGCCCCATAACTTACATGGGGTTGACCAAACTTGCAGAAACATGTTTATTTCTGCTGAAAAACATGTTTTGACACTTTCAGCACACTGGGGTTAAGATCTGAGTGTGTGGGCTCTTCTGAGCCTTGTTGCTACATGGGGATTCAGTTGTCTGAAAAAACGCGTTTATTTCGGGCTGAAAAACACGTTTTGAAAAGTGTACTGTTACTGCCCCATAACTTACATGGGGTTGACCAAACTTGCAGAAACATGTTAATTTCTGCTGAAAAACATGTTTTGACACTTTCAGCACACTGGGGTTAAGATCTGAGTGTGTGGGCTCTTCTGAGCCTTGCTGCTACATGGGTATTCAGTTGTCTGAAAAAACGCGTTTATTTCGGGCTGAAAAACACGTTTTGAAAAGTGTACTGTTACTGCCCCATAACTTACATGGGGTTGACCAAACTTGCAGAAACATGTTTATTTCTGCTGAAAAACATGTTTTGAACCTTTCTGCACACTGGGGTTAAGATCTGAGTGTGTGGGCTCTTCTGAGCCTTGCTGCTACATGGGGATTCAGTTGTCTGAAAAAACGCGTTTATTTCGGGCTGAAAAACACGTTTTGCAGAGTGTACTGTTACTGCCCCATAACTTACATGGGGTTGACCAAACTTGCAGAAACATGTTTATTTCTGCTGAAAAACATGTTTTGACACTTTCAGCACACTGGGGTTAAGATCTGAGTGTGTGGGCTCTTCTGAGCCTTGTTGCTACATGGGGATTCAGTTGTCTGAAAAAACGCGTTTATTTCGGGCTGAAAAACACGTTTTGAAAAGTGTACTGTTACTGCCCCATAACTTACATGGGGTTGACCAAACTTGCAGAAACATGTTTATTTCTGCTGAAAAACATGTTTTGACACTTTCAGCACACTGGGGTTAAGATCTGAGTGTGTGGGCTATTCTGAGCCTTGCTGCTACATGGGTATTCAGTTGTCTGAAAAAACGCGTTTATTTCGGGCTGAAAAACACGTTTTGAAAAGTGTACTGTTACTGCCCCATAACTTACATGGGGTTGACCAAACTTGCAGAAACATGTTTATTTCTGCTGAAAAACATGTTTTGACACTTTCAGCACACTGGGGTTAAGATCTGAGTGTGTGGGCTCTTCTGAGCCTTGTTGCTACATGGGGATTCAGTTGTCTGAAAAAACGCGTTTATTTCGGGCTGAAAAACACGTTTTGAAAAGTGTACTGTTACTGCCCCATAACTTACATGGGGTTGACCAAACTTGCAGAAACATGTTTATTTCTGCTGAAAAACATGTTTTGAACCTTTCTGCACACTGGGGTTAAGATCTGAGTGTGTGGGCTCTTCTGAGCCTTGCTGCTACATGGGGATTCAGTTGTCTGAAAAAACGCGTTTATTTCGGGCTGAAAAACACGTTTTGAAAAGTGTACTGTTACTGCCCCATAACTTACATGGGGTTGACCAAACTTGCAGAAACATGTTTATTTCTGCTGAAAAACATGTTTTGACACTTTCAGCACACTGGGGTTAAGATCTGAGTGTGTGGGCTCTTCTGAGCCTTGTTGCTACATGGGGATTCAGTTGTCTGAAAAAACGCGTTTATTTCGGGCTGAAAAACACGTTTTGAAAAGTGTACTGTTACTGCCCCATAACTTACATGGGGTTGACCAAACTTGCAGAAACATGTTTATTTCTGCTGAAAAACATGTTTTGACACTTTCAGCACACTGGGGTTAAGATCTGAGTGTGTGGGCTCTTCTGAGCCTTGCTGCTACATGGGGATTCAGTTGTCTGAAAAAACGCGTTTATTTCGGGCTGAAAAACACGTTTTGCAGAGTGTACTGTTACTGCCCCATAACTTACATGGGATTGACCAAACTTGCAGAAACATGTTTATTTCTGCTGAAAAACACGTTTTGACCCTTTCTGCACACTGGGGTTAAGAGCTGAGTGTGTGGGCTCTTCTGAGACTTGCTGCTACATGGGTATTCAGTTGTCTGAAAAAACGCGTTTATTTCGGGCTGAAAAACACGTTTTGAAAAGTGTACTGTTACTGCCCCATAACTTACATGGGGTTGACCAAACTTGCAGAAACATGTTTATTTCTGCTGAAAAACATGTTTTGACACTTTCAGCACACTGGGGTTAAGATCTGAGTGTGTGGGCTCTTCTGAGCCTTGCTGCTACATGGGTATTCAGTTGTCTGAAAAAAAGCGTTTATTTCGGGCTGAAAAACACGTTTTGAAAAGTGTACTGTTACTGCCCCATAACTTACATGGGGTTGACCAAACTTGCAGAAACATGTTTATTTCTGCTGAAAAACATGTTTTGAACCTTTCTGCACACTGGGGTTAAGATCTGAGTGTGTGGGCTCTTCTGAGCCTTGCTGCTACATGGGGATTCAGTTGTCTGAAAAAACGCGTTTATTTCGGGCTGAAAAACACGTTTTGCAGAGTGTACTGTTACTGCCCCATAACTTACATGGGGTTGACCAAACTTGCAGAAACATGTTTATTTCTGCTGAAAAACATGTTTTGACACTTTCAGCACACTGGGGTTAAGATCTGAGTGTGTGGGCTCTTCTGAGCCTTGTTGCTACATGGGGATTCAGTTGTCTGAAAAAACGCGTTTATTTCGGGCTGAAAAACACGTTTTGAAAAGTGTACTGTTACTGCCCCATAACTTACATGGGGTTGACCAAACTTGCAGAAACATGTTTATTTCTGCTGAAAAACATGTTTTGACACTTTCAGCACACTGGGGTTAAGATCTGAGTGTGTGGGCTATTCTGAGCCTTGCTGCTACATGGGTATTCAGTTGTCTGAAAAAACGCGTTTATTTCGGGCTGAAAAACACGTTTTGAAAAGTGTACTGTTACTGCCCCATAACTTACATGGGGTTGACCAAACTTGCAGAAACATGTTTATTTCTGCTGAAAAACATGTTTTGACACTTTCAGCACACTGGGGTTAAGATCTGAGTGTGTGGGCTCTTCTGAGCCTTGTTGCTACATGGGGATTCAGTTGTCTGAAAAAACGCGTTTATTTCGGGCTGAAAAACACGTTTTGAAAAGTGTACTGTTACTGCCCCATAACTTACATGGGGTTGACCAAACTTGCAGAAACATGTTTATTTCTGCTGAAAAACATGTTTTGACACTTTCAGCACACTGGGGTTAAGATCTGAGTGTGTGGGCTCTTCTGAGCCTTGTTGCTACATGGGGATTCAGTTGTCTGAAAAAACGCGTTTATTTCGGGCTGAAAAACACGTTTTGAAAAGTGTACTGTTACTGTCCCATAACTTACATGGGGTTGACCAAACTTGCAGAAACATGTTTATTTCTGCTGAAAAACATGTTTTGACACTTTCAGCACACTGGGGTTAAGATCTGAGTGTGTGGGCTCTTCTGAGCCTTGTTGCTACATGGGGATTCAGTTGTCTGAAAAAACGCGTTTATTTCGGGCTGAAAAACACGTTTTGAAAAGTGTACTGTTACTGCCCCATAACTTACATGGGGTTGACCAAACTTGCAGAAACATGTTTATTTCTGCTGAAAAACATGTTTTGACACTTTCAGCACACTGGGGTTAAGGTCTGAGTGTGTGGGCTCTTCTGAGCCTTGCTGCTACATGGGGATTCAGTTGTCTGAAAAAACGCGTTTATTTCGGGCTGAAAAACACGTTTTGCAGAGTGTACTGTTACTGCCCCATAACTTACATGGGATTGACCAAACTTGCAGAAACATGTTTATTTCTGCTGAAAAACACGTTTTGACCCTTTCTGCACACTGGGGTTAAGAGCTGAGTGTGTGGGCTCTTCTGAGACTTGCTGCTACATGGGTATTCAGTTGTCTGAAAAAACGCGTTTATTTCGGGCTGAAAAACACGTTTTGAAAAGTGTACTGTTACTGCCCCATAACTTACATGGGGTTGACCAAACTTGCAGAAACATGTTTATTTCTGCTGAAAAACATGTTTTGACACTTTCAGCACACTGGGGTTAAGATCTGAGTGTGTGGGCTCTTCTGAGCCTTGTTGCTACATGGGGATTCAGTTGTCTGAAAAAACGCGTCTATTTCGGGCTGAAAAACACGTTTTGAAAAGTGTACTGTTACTGCCCCATAACTTACATGGGGTTGACCAAACTTGCAGAAACATGTTTATTTCTGCTGAAAAACATGTTTTGACACTTTCAGCACACTGGGGTTAAGATCTGAGTGTGTGGGCTCTTCTGAGCCTTGCTGCTACATGGGTATTCAGTTGTCTGAAAAAACGCGTTTATTTCGGGCTGAAAAACACGTTTTGAAAAGTGTACTGTTACTGCCCCATAACTTACATGGGGTTGACCAAACTTGCAGAAACATGTTTATTTCTGCTGAAAAACATGTTTTGAACCTTTCTGCACACTGGGGTTAAGATCTGAGTGTGTGGGCTCTTCTGAGCCTTGCTGCTACATGGGGATTCAGTTGTCTGAAAAAACGCGTTTATTTCGGGCTGAAAAACACGTTTTGCAGAGTGTACTGTTACTGCCCCATAACTTACTTGGGGTTGACCAAACTTGCAGAAACATGTTTATTTCTGCTGAAAAACATGTATTGACACTTTCAGCACACTGGGGTTAAGATCTGAGTGTGTGGGCTCTTCTGAGCCTTGTTGCTACATGGGGATTCAGTTGTCTGAAAAAACGCGTTTATTTCGGGCTGAAAAACACGTTTTGAAAAGTGTACTGTTACTGCCCCATAACTTACATGGGGTTGACCAAACTTGCAGAAACATGTTTATTTCTGCTGAAAAACATGTTTTGACACTTTCAGCACACTGGGGTTAAGATCTGAGTGTGTGGGCTCTTCTGAGCCTTGCTGCTACATGGGTATTCAGTTGTCTGAAAAAACGCGTTTATTTCGGGCTGAAAAACACGTTTTGAAAAGTGTACTGTTACTGCCCCATAACTTACATGGGGTTGACCAAACTTGCAGAAACATGTTTATTTCTGCTGAAAAACATGTTTTGACACTTTCAGCACACTGGGGTTAAGATCTGAGTGTGTGGGCTCTTCTGAGCCTTACTGCTACATGGGGATTCAGTTGTCTGAAAAAACGCGTTTATTTCGGGCTGAAAAACACGTTTTGCAGAGTGTACTGTTACTGCCCCATAACTTACATGGGGTTGACCAAACTTGCAGAAACATGTTTATTTCTGCTGAAAAACACGTTTTGACCCTTTCTGCACACTGGGGTTAAGATCTGAGTGTGTGGGCTCTTCTGAGCCTTGCTGCTACATGGGTATTCAGTTGTCTGAAAAAACGCGTTTATTTCGGGCTGAAAAACACGTTTTGAAAAGTGTACTGTTACTGCCCCATAACTTACATGGGGTTGACCAAACTTGCAGAAACATGTTTATTTCTGCTGAAAAACATGTTTTGACACTTTCAGCACACTGGGGTTAAGATCTGAGTGTGTGGGCTCTTCTGAGCCTTGCTGCTACATGGGGATTCAGTTGTCTGAAAAAACGCGTTTATTTCGGGCTGAAAAACACGTTTTGCAGAGTGTACTGTTACTGCCCCATAACTTACATGGGGTTGACCAAACTTGCAGAAACATGTTTATTTCTGCTGAAAAACACGTTTTGACCCTTTCTGCACACTGGGGTTAAGATCTGAGTGTGTGGGCTCTTCTGAGCCTTGCTGCTACATGGGTATTCAGTTGTCTGAAAAAACGCGTTTATTTCGGGCTGAAAAACACGTTTTGAAAAGTGTACTGTTACTGCCCCATAACTTACATGGGGTTGACCAAACTTGCAGAAACATGTTTATTTCTGCTGAAAAACATGTTTTGACACTTTCAGCACACTGGGGTTAAGATCTGAGTGTGTGGGCTCTTCTGAGCCTTGCTGCTACATGGGGATTCAGTTGTCTGAAAAAACGCGTTTATTTCGGGCTGAAAAACACGTTTTGCAGAGTGTACTGTTACTGCCCCATAACTTACATGGGATTGACCAAACTTGCAGAAACATGTTTATTTCTGCTGAAAAACACGTTTTGACCCTTTCTGCACACTGGGGTTAAGAGCTGAGTGTGTGGGCTCTTCTGAGACTTGCTGCTACATGGGTATTCAGTTGTCTGAAAAAACGCGTTTATTTCGGGCTGAAAAACACGTTTTGAAAAGTGTACTGTTACTGCCCCATAACTTACATGGGGTTGACCAAACTTGCAGAAACATGTTTATTTCTGCTGAAAAACATGTTTTGACACTTTCAGCACACTGGGGTTAAGATCTGAGTGTGTGGGCTCTTCTGAGCCTTGTTGCTACATGGGGATTCAGTTGTCTGAAAAAACGCGTTTATTTCGGGCTGAAAAACACGTTTTGAAAAGTGTACTGTTACTGCCCCATAACTTACATGGGGTTGACCAAACTTGCAGAAACATGTTTATTTCTGCTGAAAAACATGTTTTGACACTTTCAGCACACTGGGGTTAAGATCTGAGTGTGTGGGCTCTTCTGAGCCTTGCTGCTACATGGGTATTCAGTTGTCTGAAAAAACGCGTTTATTTCGGGCTGAAAAACACGTTTTGAAAAGTGTACTGTTACTGCCCCATTACTTACATGGGGTTGACCAAACTTGCAGAAACATGTTTATTTCTGCTGAAAAACATGTTTTGTCACTTTCAGCACACTGGGGTTAAGATCTGAGTGTGTGGGCTCTTCTGAGCCTTGTTGCTACATGGGGATTCAGTTGTCTGAAAAAACGCGTTTATTTCGGGCTGAAAAACACGTTTTGAAAAGTGTACTGTTACTGCCCCATAACTTACATGGGGTTGACCAAACTTGCAGAAACATGTTTATTTCTGCTGAAAAACATGTTTTGACACTTTCAGCACACTGGGGTTAAGATCTGAGTGTGTGGGCTCTTCTGAGCCTTGTTGCTACATGGGTATTCAGTTGTCTGAAAAAACGCGTTTATTTCGGGCTGAAAAACACGTTTTGAAAAGTGTACTGTTACTGCCCCATAACTTACATGGGGTTGACCAAACTTGCAGAAACATGTTTATTTCTGCTGAAAAACATGTTTTGAAACTTTCTGCACACTGGGGTTAAGATCTGAGTGTGTGGGCTCTTCTGAGCCTTGCTGCTACATGGGGATTCAGTTGTCTGAAAAAACGCGTTTATTTCGGGCTGAAAAACACGTTTTGAAAAGTGTACTGTTACTGCCCCATAACTTACATGGGGTTGACCAAACTTGCAGAAACATGTTTATTTCTGCTGAAAAACATGTTTTGACACTTTCAGCACACTGGGGTTAAGATCTGAGTGTGTGGGCTCTTCTGAGCCTTGCTGCTACATGGGGATTCAGTTGTCTGAAAAAACGCGTTTATTTCGGGCTGAAAAACACGTTTTGAAAAGTGTACTGTTACTGCCCCATAACTTACATGGGGTTGACCAAACTTGCAGAAACATGTTTATTTCTGCTGAAAAACATGTTTTGACACTTTCAGCACACTGGGGTTAAGATCTGAGTGTGTGGGCTCTTCTGAGCCTTGCTGCTACATGGGTATTCAGTTGTCTGAAAAAACGCGTTTATTTCGGGCTGAAAAACACGTTTTGAAAAGTGTACTGTTACTGCCCCATAACTTACATGGGGTTGACCAAACTTGCAGAAACATGTTTATTTCTGCTGAAAAACATGTTTTGACACTTTCAGCACACTGGGGTTAAGATCTGAGTGTGTGGGCTCTTCTGAGCCTTGTTGCTACATGGGGATTCAGTTGTCTGAAAAAACGCGTTTATTTCGGGCTGAAAAACACGTTTTGAAAAGTGTACTGTTACTGCCCCATAACTTACATGGGGTTGACCAAACTTGCAGAAACATGTTTATTTCTGCTGAAAAACATGTTTTGACACTTTCAGCACACTGGGGTTAAGATCTGAGTGTGTGGGCTCTTCTGAGCCTTGCTGCTACATGGGGATTCAGTTGTCTGAAAAAACGCGTTTATTTCGGGCTGAAAAACACGTTTTGCAGAGTGTACTGTTACTGCCCCATAACTTACATGGGGTTGACCAAACTTGCAGAAACATGTTTATTTCTGCTGAAAAACACGTTTTGACCCTTTCTGCACACTGGGGTTAAGATCTGAGTGTGTGGGCTCTTCTGAGCCTTGCTGCTACATGGGTATTCAGTTGTCTGAAAAAACGCGTTTATTTCGGGCTGAAAAACACGTTTTGAAAAGTGTACTGTTACTGCCCCATAACTTACATGGGGTTGACCAAACTTGCAGAAACATGTTTATTTCTGCTGAAAAACATGTTTTGACACTTTCAGCACACTGGGGTTAAGATCTGAGTGTGTGGGCTCTTCTGAGCCTTACTGCTACATGGGGATTCAGTTGTCTGAAAAAACGCGTTTATTTCGGGCTGAAAAACACGTTTTGCAGAGTGTACTGTTACTGCCCCATAACTTACATGGGGTTGACCAAACTTGCAGAAACATGTTTATTTCTGCTGAAAAACACGTTTTGACCCTTTCTGCACACTGGGGTTAAGATCTGAGTGTGTGGGCTCTTCTGAGCCTTGCTGCTACATGGGTATTCAGTTGTCTGAAAAAACGCGTTTATTTCGGGCTGAAAAACACGTTTTGAAAAGTGTACTGTTACTGCCCCATAACTTACATGGGGTTGACCAAACTTGCAGAAACATGTTTATTTCTGCTGAAAAACATGTTTTGACACTTTCAGCACACTGGGGTTAAGATCTGAGTGTGTGGGCTCTTCTGAGCCTTGCTGCTACATGGGGATTCAGTTGTCTGAAAAAACGCGTTTATTTCGGGCTGAAAAACACGTTTTGCAGAGTGTACTGTTACTGCCCCATAACTTACATGGGGTTGACCAAACTTGCAGAAACATGTTTATTTCTGCTGAAAAACACGTTTTGACCCTTTCTGCACACTGGGGTTAAGATCTGAGTGTGTGGGCTCTTCTGAGCCTTGCTGCTACATGGGTATTCAGTTGTCTGAAAAAACGCGTTTATTTCGGGCTGAAAAACACGTTTTGAAAAGTGTACTGTTACTGCCCCATAACTTACATGGGGTTGACCAAACTTGCAGAAACATGTTTATTTCTGCTGAAAAACATGTTTTGACACTTTCAGCACACTGGGGTTAAGATCTGAGTGTGTGGGCTCTTCTGAGCTTTGTTGCTACTTGGGGATTCAGTTGTCTGAAAAAACGCGTTTATTTCGGGCTGAAAAACACGTTTTGAAAAGTGTACTGTTACTGCCCCATAACTTACATGGGGTTGACCAAACTTGCAGAAACATGTTTATTTCTGCTGAAAAACATGTTTTGACACTTTCAGCACACTGGGGTTAAGAGCTGAGTGTGTGGGCTCTTCTGAGCCTTGCTGCTACATGGGTATTCAGTTGTCTGAAAAAACGCGTTTATTTCGGGCTGAAAAACACGTTTTGAAAAGTGTACTGTTACTGCCCCATAACTTACATGGGGTTGACCAAACTTGCAGAAACATGTTTATTTCTGCTGAAAAACATGTTTTGACACTTTCAGCACACTGGGGTTAAGATCTGAGTGTGTGGGCTCTTCTGAGCCTTGTTGCTACATGGGGATTCAGTTGTCTGAAAAAACGCGTTTATTTCGGGCTGAAAATCACGTTTTGAAAAGTGTACTGTTACTGCCCCATAACTTACATGGGGTTGACCAAACTTGCAGAAACATGTTTATTTCTGCTGAAAAACATGTTTTGACACTTTCAGCACACTGGGGTTAAGATCTGAGTGTGTGGGCTCTTCTGAGCCTTGCTGCTACATGGGGATTCAGTTGTCTGAAAAAACGCGTTTATTTCGGGCTGAAAAACACGTTTTGCAGAGTGTACTGTTACTGCCCCATAACTTACATGGGATTGACCAAACTTGCAGAAACATGTTTATTTCTGCTGAAAAACACGTTTTGACCCTTTCTGCACACTGGGGTTAAGAGCTGAGTGTGTGGGCTCTTCTGAGACTTGCTGCTACATGGGTATTCAGTTGTCTGAAAAAACGCGTTTATTTCGGGCTGAAAAACACGTTTTGAAAAGTGTACTGTTACTGCCCCATAACTTACATGGGGTTGACCAAACTTGCAGAAACATGTTTATTTCTGCTGAAAAACATGTTTTGAACCTTTCTGCACACTGGGGTTAAGATCTGAGTGTGTGGGCTCTTCTGAGCCTTGCTGCTACATGGGGATTCAGTTGTCTGAAAAAACGCGTTTATTTCGGGCTGAAAAACACGTTTTGCAGAGTGTACTGTTACTGCCCCATAACTTACATGGGGTTGACCAAACTTGCAGAAACATGTTTATTTCTGCTGAAAAACATGTTTTGACACTTTCAGCACACTGGGGTTAAGATCTGAGTGTGTGGGCTCTTCTGAGCCTTGTTGCTACATGGGGATTCAGTTGTCTGAAAAAACGCGTTTATTTCGGGCTGAAAAACACGTTTTGAAAAGTGTACTGTTACTGCCCCATAACTTACATGGGGTTGACCAAACTTGCAGAAACATGTTTATTTCTGCTGAAAAACATGTTTTGACACTTTCAGCACACTGGGGTTAAGATCTGAGTGTGTGGGCTATTCTGAGCCTTGCTGCTACATGGGTATTCAGTTGTCTGAAAAAACGCGTTTATTTCGGGCTGAAAAACACGTTTTGAAAAGTGTACTGTTACTGCCCCATAACTTACATGGGGTTGACCAAACTTGCAGAAACATGTTTATTTCTGCTGAAAAACATGTTTTGACACTTTCAGCACACTGGGGTTAAGATCTGAGTGTGTGGGCTCTTCTGAGCCTTGTTGCTACATGGGGATTCAGTTGTCTGAAAAAACGCGTTTATTTCGGGCTGAAAAACACGTTTTGAAAAGTGTACTGTTACTGCCCCATAACTTACATGGGGTTGACCAAACTTGCAGAAACATGTTTATTTCTGCTGAAAAACATGTTTTGAACCTTTCTGCACACTGGGGTTAAGATCTGAGTGTGTGGGCTCTTCTGAGCCTTGCTGCTACATGGGGATTCAGTTGTCTGAAAAAACGCGTTTATTTCGGGCTGAAAAACACGTTTTGCAGAGTGTACTGTTACTGCCCCATAACTTACATGGGGTTGACCAAACTTGCAGAAACATGTTTATTTCTGCTGAAAAACATGTTTTGACACTTTCAGCACACTGGGGTTAAGATCTGAGTGTGTGGGCTCTTCTGAGCCTTGTTGCTACATGGGGATTCAGTTGTCTGAAAAAACGCGTTTATTTCGGGCTGAAAAACACGTTTTGAAAAGTGTACTGTTACTGCCCCATAACTTACATGGGGTTGACCAAACTTGCAGAAACATGTTTATTTCTGCTGAAAAACATGTTTTGACACTTTCAGCACACTGGGGTTAAGATCTGAGTGTGTGGGCTATTCTGAGCCTTGCTGCTACATGGGTATTCAGTTGTCTGAAAAAACGCGTTTATTTCGGGCTGAAAAACACGTTTTGAAAAGTGTACTGTTACTGCCCCATAACTTACATGGGGTTGACCAAACTTGCAGAAACATGTTTATTTCTGCTGAAAAACATGTTTTGACACTTTCAGCACACTGGGGTTAAGATCTGAGTGTGTGGGCTCTTCTGAGCCTTGTTGCTACATGGGGATTCAGTTGTCTGAAAAAACGCGTTTATTTCGGGCTGAAAAACACGTTTTGAAAAGTGTACTGTTACTGCCCCATAACTTACATGGGGTTGACCAAACTTGCAGAAACATGTTTATTTCTGCTGAAAAACATGTTTTGAACCTTTCTGCACACTGGGGTTAAGATCTGAGTGTGTGGGCTCTTCTGAGCCTTGCTGCTACATGGGGATTCAGTTGTCTGAAAAAACGCGTTTATTTCGGGCTGAAAAACACGTTTTGAAAAGTGTACTGTTACTGCCCCATAACTTACATGGGGTTGACCAAACTTGCAGAAACATGTTTATTTCTGCTGAAAAACATGTTTTGACACTTTCAGCACACTGGGGTTAAGATCTGAGTGTGTGGGCTCTTCTGAGCCTTGTTGCTACATGGGGATTCAGTTGTCTGAAAAAACGCGTTTATTTCGGGCTGAAAAACACGTTTTGAAAAGTGTACTGTTACTGCCCCATAACTTACATGGGGTTGACCAAACTTGCAGAAACATGTTTATTTCTGCTGAAAAACATGTTTTGACACTTTCAGCACACTGGGGTTAAGATCTGAGTGTGTGGGCTCTTCTGAGCCTTGCTGCTACATGGGGATTCAGTTGTCTGAAAAAACGCGTTTATTTCGGGCTGAAAAACACGTTTTGCAGAGTGTACTGTTACTGCCCCATAACTTACATGGGATTGACCAAACTTGCAGAAACATGTTTATTTCTGCTGAAAAACACGTTTTGACCCTTTCTGCACACTGGGGTTAAGAGCTGAGTGTGTGGGCTCTTCTGAGACTTGCTGCTACATGGGTATTCAGTTGTCTGAAAAAACGCGTTTATTTCGGGCTGAAAAACACGTTTTGAAAAGTGTACTGTTACTGCCCCATAACTTACATGGGGTTGACCAAACTTGCAGAAACATGTTTATTTCTGCTGAAAAACATGTTTTGACACTTTCAGCACACTGGGGTTAAGATCTGAGTGTGTGGGCTCTTCTGAGCCTTGTTGCTACATGGGGATTCAGTTGTCTGAAAAAACGCGTTTATTTCGGGCTGAAAAACACGTTTTGAAAAGTGTACTGTTACTGCCCCATAACTTACATGGGGTTGACCAAACTTGCAGAAACATGTTTATTTCTGCTGAAAAACATGTTTTGACACTTTCAGCACACTGGGGTTAAGATCTGAGTGTGTGGGCTCTTCTGAGCCTTGCTGCTACATGGGTATTCAGTTGTCTGAAAAAAAGCGTTTATTTCGGGCTGAAAAACACGTTTTGAAAAGTGTACTGTTACTGCCCCATAACTTACATGGGGTTGACCAAACTTGCAGAAACATGTTTATTTCTGCTGAAAAACATGTTTTGAACCTTTCTGCACACTGGGGTTAAGATCTGAGTGTGTGGGCTCTTCTGAGCCTTGCTGCTACATGGGGATTCAGTTGTCTGAAAAAACGCGTTTATTTCGGGCTGAAAAACACGTTTTGCAGAGTGTACTGTTACTGCCCCATAACTTACATGGGGTTGACCAAACTTGCAGAAACATGTTTATTTCTGCTGAAAAACATGTTTTGACACTTTCAGCACACTGGGGTTAAGATCTGAGTGTGTGGGCTCTTCTGAGCCTTGTTGCTACATGGGGATTCAGTTGTCTGAAAAAACGCGTTTATTTCGGGCTGAAAAACACGTTTTGAAAAGTGTACTGTTACTGCCCCATAACTTACATGGGGTTGACCAAACTTGCAGAAACATGTTTATTTCTGCTGAAAAACATGTTTTGACACTTTCAGCACACTGGGGTTAAGATCTGAGTGTGTGGGCTATTCTGAGCCTTGCTGCTACATGGGTATTCAGTTGTCTGAAAAAACGCGTTTATTTCGGGCTGAAAAACACGTTTTGAAAAGTGTACTGTTACTGCCCCATAACTTACATGGGGTTGACCAAACTTGCAGAAACATGTTTATTTCTGCTGAAAAACATGTTTTGACACTTTCAGCACACTGGGGTTAAGATCTGAGTGTGTGGGCTCTTCTGAGCCTTGTTGCTACATGGGGATTCAGTTGTCTGAAAAAACGCGTTTATTTCGGGCTGAAAAACACGTTTTGAAAAGTGTACTGTTACTGCCCCATAACTTACATGGGGTTGACCAAACTTGCAGAAACATGTTTATTTCTGCTGAAAAACATGTTTTGACACTTTCAGCACACTGGGGTTAAGATCTGAGTGTGTGGGCTCTTCTGAGCCTTGTTGCTACATGGGGATTCAGTTGTCTGAAAAAACGCGTTTATTTCGGGCTGAAAAACACGTTTTGAAAAGTGTACTGTTACTGTCCCATAACTTACATGGGGTTGACCAAACTTGCAGAAACATGTTTATTTCTGCTGAAAAACATGTTTTGACACTTTCAGCACACTGGGGTTAAGATCTGAGTGTGTGGGCTCTTCTGAGCCTTGTTGCTACATGGGGATTCAGTTGTCTGAAAAAACGCGTTTATTTCGGGCTGAAAAACACGTTTTGAAAAGTGTACTGTTACTGCCCCATAACTTACATGGGGTTGACCAAACTTGCAGAAACATGTTTATTTCTGCTGAAAAACATGTTTTGACACTTTCAGCACACTGGGGTTAAGGTCTGAGTGTGTGGGCTCTTCTGAGCCTTGCTGCTACATGGGGATTCAGTTGTCTGAAAAAACGCGTTTATTTCGGGCTGAAAAACACGTTTTGCAGAGTGTACTGTTACTGCCCCATAACTTACATGGGATTGACCAAACTTGCAGAAACATGTTTATTTCTGCTGAAAAACACGTTTTGACCCTTTCTGCACACTGGGGTTAAGAGCTGAGTGTGTGGGCTCTTCTGAGACTTGCTGCTACATGGGTATTCAGTTGTCTGAAAAAACGCGTTTATTTCGGGCTGAAAAACACGTTTTGAAAAGTGTACTGTTACTGCCCCATAACTTACATGGGGTTGACCAAACTTGCAGAAACATGTTTATTTCTGCTGAAAAACATGTTTTGACACTTTCAGCACACTGGGGTTAAGATCTGAGTGTGTGGGCTCTTCTGAGCCTTGTTGCTACATGGGGATTCAGTTGTCTGAAAAAACGCGTCTATTTCGGGCTGAAAAACACGTTTTGAAAAGTGTACTGTTACTGCCCCATAACTTACATGGGGTTGACCAAACTTGCAGAAACATGTTTATTTCTGCTGAAAAACATGTTTTGACACTTTCAGCACACTGGGGTTAAGATCTGAGTGTGTGGGCTCTTCTGAGCCTTGCTGCTACATGGGTATTCAGTTGTCTGAAAAAACGCGTTTATTTCGGGCTGAAAAACACGTTTTGAAAAGTGTACTGTTACTGCCCCATAACTTACATGGGGTTGACCAAACTTGCAGAAACATGTTTATTTCTGCTGAAAAACATGTTTTGAACCTTTCTGCACACTGGGGTTAAGATCTGAGTGTGTGGGCTCTTCTGAGCCTTGCTGCTACATGGGGATTCAGTTGTCTGAAAAAACGCGTTTATTTCGGGCTGAAAAACACGTTTTGCAGAGTGTACTGTTACTGCCCCATAACTTACTTGGGGTTGACCAAACTTGCAGAAACATGTTTATTTCTGCTGAAAAACATGTTTTGACACTTTCAGCACACTGGGGTTAAGATCTGAGTGTGTGGGCTCTTCTGAGCCTTGTTGCTACATGGGGATTCAGTTGTCTGAAAAAACGCGTTTATTTCGGGCTGAAAAACACGTTTTGAAAAGTGTACTGTTACTGCCCCATAACTTACATGGGGTTGACCAAACTTGCAGAAACATGTTTATTTCTGCTGAAAAACATGTTTTGACACTTTCAGCACACTGGGGTTAAGATCTGAGTGTGTGGGCTCTTCTGAGCCTTGCTGCTACATGGGTATTCAGTTGTCTGAAAAAACGCGTTTATTTCGGGCTGAAAAACACGTTTTGAAAAGTGTACTGTTACTGCCCCATAACTTACATGGGGTTGACCAAACTTGCAGAAACATGTTTATTTCTGCTGAAAAACATGTTTTGACACTTTCAGCACACTGGGGTTAAGATCTGAGTGTGTGGGCTCTTCTGAGCCTTACTGCTACATGGGGATTCAGTTGTCTGAAAAAACGCGTTTATTTCGGGCTGAAAAACACGTTTTGCAGAGTGTACTGTTACTGCCCCATAACTTACATGGGGTTGACCAAACTTGCAGAAACATGTTTATTTCTGCTGAAAAACACGTTTTGACCCTTTCTGCACACTGGGGTTAAGATCTGAGTGTGTGGGCTCTTCTGAGCCTTGCTGCTACATGGGTATTCAGTTGTCTGAAAAAACGCGTTTATTTCGGGCTGAAAAACACGTTTTGAAAAGTGTACTGTTACTGCCCCATAACTTTCATGGGGTTGACCAAACTTGCAGAAACATGTTTATTTCTGCTGAAAAACATGTTTTGACACTTTCAGCACACTGGGGTTAAGATCTGAGTGTGTGGGCTCTTCTGAGCCTTGCTGCTACATGGGGATTCAGTTGTCTGAAAAAACGCGTTTATTTCGGGCTGAAAAACACGTTTTGCAGAGTGTACTGTTACTGCCCCATAACTTACATGGGGTTGACCAAACTTGCAGAAACATGTTTATTTCTGCTGAAAAACACGTTTTGACCCTTTCTGCACACTGGGGTTAAGATCTGAGTGTGTGGGCTCTTCTGAGCCTTGCTGCTACATGGGTATTCAGTTGTCTGAAAAAACTCGTTTATTTCGGGCTGAAAAACACGTTTTGAAAAGTGTACTGTTACTGCCCCATAACTTACATGGGGTTGACCAAACTTGCAGAAACATGTTTATTTCTGCTGAAAAACATGTTTTGACACTTTCAGCACACTGGGGTTAAGATCTGAGTGTGTGGGCTCTTCTGAGCCTTGTTGCTACATGGGGATTCAGTTGTCTGAAAAAACGCGTTTATTTCGGGCTGAAAAACACGTTTTGAAAAGTGTACTGTTACTGCCCCATAACTTACATGGGGTTGACCAAACTTGCAGAAACATGTTTATTTCTGCTGAAAAACATGTTTTGACACTTTCAGCACACTGGGGTTAAGAGCTGAGTGTGTGGGCTCTTCTGAGCCTTGCTGCTACATGGGTATTCAGTTGTCTGAAAAAACGCGTTTATTTCGGGCTGAAAAACACGTTTTGAAAAGTGTACTGTTACTGCCCCATAACTTACATGGGGTTGACCAAACTTGCAGAAACATGTTTATTTCTGCTGAAAAACATGTTTTGACACTTTCAGCACACTGGGGTTAAGATCTGAGTGTGTGGGCTCTTCTGAGCCTTGTTGCTACATGGGGATTCAGTTGTCTGAAAAAACGCGTTTATTTCGGGCTGAAAAACACGTTTTGAAAAGTGTACTGTTACTGCCCCATAACTTACATGGGGTTGACCAAACTTGCAGAAACATGTTTATTTCTGCTAAAAAACATGTTTTGACACTTTCAGCACACTGGGGTTAAGATCTGAGTGTGTGGGCTCTTCTGAGCCTTGCTGCTACATGGGGATTCAGTTGTCTGAAAAAACGCGTTTATTTCGGGCTGAAAAACACGTTTTGCAGAGTGTACTGTTACTGCCCCATAACTTACATGGGATTGACCAAACTTGCAGAAACATGTTTATTTCTGCTGAAAAACACGTTTTGACCCTTTCTGCACACTGGGGTTAAGAGCTGAGTGTGTGGGCTCTTCTGAGACTTGCTGCTACATGGGTATTCAGTTGTCTGAAAAAACGCGTTTATTTCGGGCTGAAAAACACGTTTTGAAAAGTGTACTGTTACTGCCCCATAACTTACATGGGGTTGACCAAACTTGCAGAAACATGTTTATTTCTGCTGAAAAACATGTTTTGACACTTTCAGCACACTGGGGTTAAGATCTGAGTGTGTGGGCTCTTCTGAGCCTTGTTGCTACATGGGGATTCAGTTGTCTGAAAAAACGCGTTTATTTCGGGCTGAAAAACACGTTTTGAAAAGTGTACTGTTACTGCCCCATAACTTACATGGGGTTGACCAAACTTGCAGAAACATGTTTATTTCTGCTGAAAAACATGTTTTGACACTTTCAGCACACTGGGGTTAAGATCTGAGTGTGTGGGCTCTTCTGAGCCTTGCTGCTACATGGGTATTCAGTTGTCTGAAAAAACGCGTTTATTTCGGGCTGAAAAACACGTTTTGAAAAGTGTACTGTTACTGCCCCATAACTTACATGGGGTTGACCAAACTTGCAGAAACATGTTTATTTCTGCTGAAAAACATGTTTTGAACCTTTCTGCACACTGGGGTTAAGATCTGAGTGTGTGGGCTCTTCTGAGCCTTGCTGCTACATGGGGATTCAGTTGTCTGAAAAAACGCGTTTATTTCGGGCTGAAAAACACGTTTTGCAGAGTGTACTGTTACTGCCCCATAACTTACATGGGGTTGACCAAACTTGCAGAAACATGTTTATTTCTGCTGAAAAACATGTTTTGACACTTTCAGCACACTGGGGTTAAGATCTGAGTGTGTGGGCTCTTCTGAGCCTTGTTGCTACATGGGGATTCAGTTGTCTGAAAAAACGCGTTTATTTCGGGCTGAAAAACACGTTTTGAAAAGTGTACTGTTACTGCCCCATAACTTACATGGGGTTGACCAAACTTGCAGAAACATGTTTATTTCTGCTGAAAAACATGTTTTGACACTTTCAGCACACTGGGGTTAAGATCTGAGTGTGTGGGCTCTTCTGAGCCTTGCTGCTACATGGGGATTCAGTTGTCTGAAAAAACGCGTTTATTTCGGGCTGAAAAACACGTTTTGCAGAGTGTACTGTTACTGCCCCATAACTTACATGGGATTGACCAAACTTGCAGAAACATGTTTATTTCTGCTGAAAAACACGTTTTGACCCTTTCTGCACACTGGGGTTAAGAGCTGAGTGTGTGGGCTCTTCTGAGACTTGCTGCTACATGGGTATTCAGTTGTCTGAAAAAACGCGTTTATTTCGGGCTGAAAAACACGTTTTGAAAAGTGTACTGTTACTGCCCCATAACTTACATGGGGTTGACCAAACTTGCAGAAACATGTTTATTTCTGCTGAAAAACATGTTTTGACACTTTCAGCACACTGGGGTTAAGATCTGAGTGTGTGGGCTCTTCTGAGCCTTGTTGCTACATGGGGATTCAGTTGTCTGAAAAAACGCGTTTATTTCGGGCTGAAAAACACGTTTTGAAAAGTGTACTGTTACTGCCCCATAACTTACATGGGGTTGACCAAACTTGCAGAAACATGTTTATTTCTGCTGAAAAACATGTTTTGACACTTTCAGCACACTGGGGTTAAGATCTGAGTGTGTGGGCTCTTCTGAGCCTTGCTGCTACATGGGTATTCAGTTGTCTGAAAAAACGCGTTTATTTCGGGCTGAAAAACACGTTTTGAAAAGTGTACTGTTACTGCCCCATAACTTACATGGGGTTGACCAAACTTGCAGAAACATGTTTATTTCTGCTGAAAAACACGTTTTGACCCTTTCTGCACACTGGGGTTAAGATCTGAGTGTGTGGGCTCTTCTGAGCCTTGCTGCTACATGGGTATTCAGTTGTCTGAAAAAACGCGTTTATTTCGGGCTGAAAAACACGTTTTGAAAAGTGTACTGTTACTGCCCCATAACTTACATGGGGTTGACCAAACTTGCAGAAACATGTTTATTTCTGCTGAAAAACATGTTTTGACACTTTCAGCACACTGGGGTTAAGATCTGAGTGTGTGGGCTCTTCTGAGCCTTGCTGCTACATGGGGATTCAGTTGTCTGAAAAAACGCGTTTATTTCGGGCTGAAAAACACGTTTTGCAGAGTGTACTGTTACTGCCCCATAACTTACATGGGATTGACCAAACTTGCAGAAACATGTTTATTTCTGCTGAAAAACACGTTTTGACCCTTTCTGCACACTGGGGTTAAGAGCTGAGTGTGTGGGCTCTTCTGAGACTTGCTGCTACATGGGTATTCAGTTGTCTGAAAAAACGCGTTTATTTCGGGCTGAAAAACACGTTTTGAAAAGTGTACTGTTACTGCCCCATAACTTACATGGGGTTGACCAAACTTGCAGAAACATGTTTATTTCTGCTGAAAAACATGTTTTGACACTTTCAGCACACTGGGGTTAAGATCTGAGTGTGTGGGCTCTTCTGAGCCTTGTTGCTACATGGGGATTCAGTTGTCTGAAAAAACGCGTTTATTTCGGGCTGAAAAACACGTTTTGAAAAGTGTACTGTTACTGCCCCATAACTTACATGGGGTTGACCAAACTTGCAGAAACATGTTTATTTCTGCTGAAAAACATGTTTTGACACTTTCAGCACACTGGGGTTAAGATCTGAGTGTGTGGGCTCTTCTGAGCCTTGCTGCTACATGGGTATTCAGTTGTCTGAAAAAACGCGTTTATTTCGGGCTGAAAAACACGTTTTGAAAAGTGTACTGTTACTGCCCCATAACTTACATGGGGTTGACCAAACTTGCAGAAACATGTTTATTTCTGCTGAAAAACATGTTTTGAACCTTTCTGCACACTGGGGTTAAGATCTGAGTGTGTGGGCTCTTCTGAGCCTTGCTGCTACATGGGGATTCAGTTGTCTGAAAAAACGCGTTTATTTCGGGCTGAAAAACACGTTTTGCAGAGTGTACTGTTACTGCCCCATAACTTACATGGGGTTGACCAAACTTGCAGAAACATGTTTATTTCTGCTGAAAAACATGTTTTGACACTTTCAGCACACTGGGGTTAAGATCTGAGTGTGTGGGCTCTTCTGAGCCTTGTTGCTACATGGGGATTCAGTTGTCTGAAAAAACGCGTTTATTTCGGGCTGAAAAACACGTTTTGAAAAGTGTACTGTTACTGCCCCATAACTTACATGGGGTTGACCAAACTTGCAGAAACATGTTTATTTCTGCTGAAAAACATGTTTTGACACTTTCAGCACACTGGGGTTAAGATCTGAGTGTGTGGGCTCTTCTGAGCCTTGCTGCTACATGGGTATTCAGTTGTCTGAAAAAACGCGTTTATTTCGGGCTGAAAAACACGTTTTGAAAAGTGTACTGTTACTGCCCCATAACTTACATGGGGTTGACCAAACTTGCAGAAACATGTTTATTTCTGCTGAAAAACATGTTTTGACACTTTCAGCACACTGGTGTTAAGATCTGAGTGTGTGGGCTCTTCTGAGCCTTGTTGCTACATGGGGATTCAGTTGTCTGAAAAAACGCGTTTATTTCGGGCTGAAAAACACGTTTTGAAAAGTGTACTGTTACTGCCCCATAACTTACATGGGGTTGACCAAACTTGCAGAAACATGTTTATTTCTGCTGAAAAACATGTTTTGACACTTTCAGCACACTGGGGTTAAGATCTGAGTGTGTGGGCTCTTCTGAGCCTTGTTGCTACATGGGGATTTAGTTGTCTGAAAAAACGCGTTTATTTCGGGCTGAAAAACACGTTTTGAAAAGTGTACTGTTACTGCCCCATAACTTACATGGGGTTGACCAAACTTGCAGAAACATGTTTATTTCTGCTGAAAAACATGTTTTGACACTTTCAGCACACTGGGGTTAAGATCTGAGTGTGTGGGCTCTTCTGAGCCTTGTTGCTACATGGGGATTCAGTTGTCTGAAAAAACGCGTTTATTTCGGGCTGAAAAACACGTTTTGAAAAGTGTACTGTTACTGCCCCATAACTTACATGGGGTTGACCAAACTTGCAGAAACATGTTTATTTCTGCTGAAAAACATGTTTTGACACTTTCAGCACACTGGGGTTAAGATCTGAGTGTGTGGGCTATTCTGAGCCTTGCTGCTACATGGGTATTCAGTTGTCTGAAAAAACGCGTTTATTTCGGGCTGAAAAACACGTTTTGAAAAGTGTACTGTTACTGCCCCATAACTTACATGGGGTTGACCAAACTTGCAGAAACATGTTTATTTCTGCTGAAAAACATGTTTTGACACTTTCAGCACACTGGGGTTAAGATCTGAGTGTGTGGGCTCTTCTGAGCCTTACTGCTACATGGGGATTCAGTTGTCTGAAAAAACGCGTTTATTTCGGGCTGAAAAACACGTTTTGCAGAGTGTACTGTTACTGCCCCATAACTTACATGGGGTTGACCAAACTTGCAGAAACATGTTTATTTCTGCTGAAAAACACGTTTTGACCCTTTCTGCACACTGGGGTTAAGATCTGAGTGTGTGGGCTCTTCTGAGCCTTGCTGCTACATGGGTATTCAGTTGTCTGAAAAAACGCGTTTATTTCGGGCTGAAAAACACGTTTTGAAAAGTGTACTGTTACTGCCCCATAACTTACATGGGGTTGACCAAACTTGCAGAAACATGTTTATTTCTGCTGAAAAACATGTTTTGACACTTTCAGCACACTGGGGTTAAGATCTGAGTGTGTGGGCTCTTCTGAGCCTTGCTGCTACATGGGGATTCAGTTGTCTGAAAAAACGCGTTTATTTCGGGCTGAAAAACACGTTTTGCAGAGTGTACTGTTACTGCCCCATAACTTACATGGGGTTGACCAAACTTGCAGAAACATGTTTATTTCTGCTGAAAAACACGTTTTGACCCTTTCTGCACACTGGGGTTAAGATCTGAGTGTGTGGGCTCTTCTGAGCCTTGCTGCTACATGGGTATTCAGTTGTCTGAAAAAACGCGTTTATTTCGGGCTGAAAAACACGTTTTGAAAAGTGTACTGTTACTGCCCCATAACTTACATGGGGTTGACCAAACTTGCAGAAACATGTTTATTTCTGCTGAAAAACATGTTTTGACACTTTCAGCACACTGGGGTTAAGATCTGAGTGTGTGGGCTCTTCTGAGCCTTGTTGCTACATGGGGATTCAGTTGTCTGAAAAAACGCGTTTATTTCGGGCTGAAAAACACGTTTTGAAAAGTGTACTGTTACTGCCCCATAACTTACATGGGGTTGACCAAACTTGCAGAAACATGTTTATTTCTGCTGAAAAACATGTTTTGACACTTTCAGCACACTGGGGTTAAGAGCTGAGTGTGTGGGCTCTTCTGAGCCTTGCTGCTACATGGGTATTCAGTTGTCTGAAAAAACGCGTTTATTTCGGGCTGAAAAACACGTTTTGAAAAGTGTACTGTTACTGCCCCATAACTTACATGGGGTTGACCAAACTTGCAGAAACATGTTTATTTCTGCTGAAAAACATGTTTTGACACTTTCAGCACACTGGGGTTAAGATCTGAGTGTGTGGGCTCTTCTGAGCCTTGTTGCTACATGGGGATTCAGTTGTCTGAAAAAACGCGTTTATTTCGGGCTGAAAAACACGTTTTGAAAAGTGTACTGTTACTGCCCCATAACTTACATGGGGTTGACCAAACTTGCAGAAACATGTTTATTTCTGCTAAAAAACATGTTTTGACACTTTCAGCACACTGGGGTTAAGATCTGAGTGTGTGGGCTCTTCTGAGCCTTGCTGCTACATGGGGATTCAGTTGTCTGAAAAAACGCGTTTATTTCGGGCTGAAAAACACGTTTTGCAGAGTGTACTGTTACTGCCCCATAACTTACATGGGATTGACCAAACTTGCAGAAACATGTTTATTTCTGCTGAAAAACACGTTTTGACCCTTTCTGCACACTGGGGTTAAGAGCTGAGTGTGTGGGCTCTTCTGAGACTTGCTGCTACATGGGTATTCAGTTGTCTGAAAAAACGCGTTTATTTCGGGCTGAAAAACACGTTTTGAAAAGTGTACTGTTACTGCCCCATAACTTACATGGGGTTGACCAAACTTGCAGAAACATGTTTATTTCTGCTGAAAAACATGTTTTGACACTTTCAGCACACTGGGGTTAAGATCTGAGTGTGTGGGCTCTTCTGAGCCTTGTTGCTACATGGGGATTCAGTTGTCTGAAAAAACGCGTTTATTTCGGGCTGAAAAACACGTTTTGAAAAGTGTACTGTTACTGCCCCATAACTTACATGGGGTTGACCAAACTTGCAGAAACATGTTTATTTCTGCTGAAAAACATGTTTTGACACTTTCAGCACACTGGGGTTAAGATCTGAGTGTGTGGGCTCTTCTGAGCCTTGCTGCTACATGGGTATTCAGTTGTCTGAAAAAACGCGTTTATTTCGGGCTGAAAAACACGTTTTGAAAAGTGTACTGTTACTGCCCCATAACTTACATGGGGTTGACCAAACTTGCAGAAACATGTTTATTTCTGCTGAAAAACATGTTTTGAACCTTTCTGCACACTGGGGTTAAGATCTGAGTGTGTGGGCTCTTCTGAGCCTTGCTGCTACATGGGGATTCAGTTGTCTGAAAAAACGCGTTTATTTCGGGCTGAAAAACACGTTTTGCAGAGTGTACTGTTACTGCCCCATAACTTACATGGGGTTGACCAAACTTGCAGAAACATGTTTATTTCTGCTGAAAAACATGTTTTGACACTTTCAGCACACTGGGGTTAAGATCTGAGTGTGTGGGCTCTTCTGAGCCTTGTTGCTACATGGGGATTCAGTTGTCTGAAAAAACGCGTTTATTTCGGGCTGAAAAACACGTTTTGAAAAGTGTACTGTTACTGCCCCATAACTTACATGGGGTTGACCAAACTTGCAGAAACATGTTTATTTCTGCTGAAAAACATGTTTTGACACTTTCAGCACACTGGGGTTAAGATCTGAGTGTGTGGGCTCTTCTGAGCCTTGCTGCTACATGGGGATTCAGTTGTCTGAAAAAACGCGTTTATTTCGGGCTGAAAAACACGTTTTGCAGAGTGTACTGTTACTGCCCCATAACTTACATGGGATTGACCAAACTTGCAGAAACATGTTTATTTCTGCTGAAAAACACGTTTTGACCCTTTCTGCACACTGGGGTTAAGAGCTGAGTGTGTGGGCTCTTCTGAGCCTTGCTGCTACATGGGTATTCAGTTGTCTGAAAAAACGCGTTTATTTCGGGCTGAAAAACACGTTTTGAAAAGTGTACTGTTACTGCCCCATAACTTACATGGGGTTGACCAAACTTGCAGAAACATGTTTATTTCTGCTGAAAAACATGTTTTGACACTTTCAGCACACTGGGGTTAAGATCTGAGTGTGTGGGCTCTTCTGAGCCTTGTTGCTACATGGGGATTCAGTTGTCTGAAAAAACGCGTTTATTTCGGGCTGAAAAACACGTTTTGAAAAGTGTACTGTTACTGCCCCATAACTTACATGGGGTTGACCAAACTTGCAGAAACATGTTTATTTCTGCTGAAAAACATGTTTTGACACTTTCAGCACACTGGGGTTAAGATCTGAGTGTGTGGGCTCTTCTGAGCCTTGCTGCTACATGGGTATTCAGTTGTCTGAAAAAACGCGTTTATTTCGGGCTGAAAAACACGTTTTGAAAAGTGTACTGTTACTGCCCCATAACTTACATGGGGTTGACCAAACTTGCAGAAACATGTTTATTTCTGCTGAAAAACATGTTTTGAACCTTTCTGCACACTGGGGTTAAGATCTGAGTGTGTGGGCTCTTCTGAGCCTTGCTGCTACATGGGGATTCAGTTGTCTGAAAAAACGCGTTTATTTCGGGCTGAAAAACACGTTTTGCAGAGTGTACTGTTACTGCCCCATAACTTACATGGGGTTGACCAAACTTGCAGAAACATGTTTATTTCTGCTGAAAAACATGTTTTGACACTTTCAGCACACTGGGGTTAAGATCTGAGTGTGTGGGCTCTTCTGAGCCTTGTTGCTACATGGGGATTCAGTTGTCTGAAAAAACGCGTTTATTTCGGGCTGAAAAACACGTTTTGAAAAGTGTACTGTTACTGCCCCATAACTTACATGGGGTTGACCAAACTTGCAGAAACATGTTTATTTCTGCTGAAAAACATGTTTTGACACTTTCAGCACACTGGGGTTAAGATCTGAGTGTGTGGGCTCTTCTGAGCCTTGCTGCTACATGGGGATTCAGTTGTCTGAAAAAACGCGTTTATTTCGGGCTGAAAAACACGTTTTGCAGAGTGTACTGTTACTGCCCCATAACTTACATGGGATTGACCAAACTTGCAGAAACATGTTTATTTCTGCTGAAAAACACGTTTTGACCCTTTCTGCACACTGGGGTTAAGAGCTGAGTGTGTGGGCTCTTCTGAGACTTGCTGCTACATGGGTATTCAGTTGTCTGAAAAAACGCGTTTATTTCGGGCTGAAAAACACGTTTTGAAAAGTGTACTGTTACTGCCCCATAACTTACATGGGGTTGACCAAACTTGCAGAAACATGTTTATTTCTGCTGAAAAACATGTTTTGACACTTTCAGCACACTGGGGTTAAGATCTGAGTGTGTGGGCTCTTCTGAGCCTTGTTGCTACATGGGGATTCAGTTGTCTGAAAAAACGCGTTTATTTCGGGCTGAAAAACACGTTTTGAAAAGTGTACTGTTACTGCCCCATAACTTACATGGGGTTGACCAAACTTGCAGAAACATGTTTATTTCTGCTGAAAAACATGTTTTGACACTTTCAGCACACTGGGGTTAAGATCTGAGTGTGTGGGCTCTTCTGAGCCTTGCTGCTACATGGGTATTCAGTTGTCTGAAAAAACGCGTTTATTTCGGGCTGAAAAACACGTTTTGAAAAGTGTACTGTTACTGCCCCATAACTTACATGGGGTTGACCAAACTTGCATAAACATGTTTATTTCTGCTGAAAAACACGTTTTGACCCTTTCTGCACACTGGGGTTAAGATCTGAGTGTGTGGGCTCTTCTGAGCCTTGCTGCTACATGGGTATTCAGTTGTCTGAAAAAACGCGTTTATTTCGGGCTGAAAAACACGTTTTGAAAAGTGTACTGTTACTGCCCCATAACTTACATGGGGTTGACCAAACTTGCAGAAACATGTTTATTTCTGCTGAAAAACATGTTTTGACACTTTCAGCACACTGGGGTTAAGATCTGAGTGTGTGGGCTCTTCTGAGCCTTGCTGCTACATGGGGATTCAGTTGTCTGAAAAAACGCGTTTATTTCGGGCTGAAAAACACGTTTTGCAGAGTGTACTGTTACTGCCCCATAACTTACATGGGATTGACCAAACTTGCAGAAACATGTTTATTTCTGCTGAAAAACACGTTTTGACCCTTTCTGCACACTGGGGTTAAGAGCTGAGTGTGTGGGCTCTTCTGAGACTTGCTGCTACATGGGTATTCAGTTGTCTGAAAAAACGCGTTTATTTCGGGCTGAAAAACACGTTTTGAAAAGTGTACTGTTACTGCCCCATAACTTACATGGGGTTGACCAAACTTGCAGAAACATGTTTATTTCTGCTGAAAAACATGTTTTGACACTTTCAGCACACTGGGGTTAAGATCTGAGTGTGTGGGCTCTTCTGAGCCTTGTTGCTACATGGGGATTCAGTTGTCTGAAAAAACGCGTTTATTTCGGGCTGAAAAACACGTTTTGAAAAGTGTACTGTTACTGCCCCATAACTTACATGGGGTTGACCAAACTTGCAGAAACATGTTTATTTCTGCTGAAAAACATGTTTTGACACTTTCAGCACACTGGGGTTAAGATCTGAGTGTGTGGGCTCTTCTGAGCCTTGCTGCTACATGGGTATTCAGTTGTCTGAAAAAACGCGTTTATTTCGGGCTGAAAAACACGTTTTGAAAAGTGTACTGTTACTGCCCCATAACTTACATGGGGTTGACCAAACTTGCAGAAACATGTTTATTTCTGCTGAAAAACATGTTTTGACACTTTCAGCACACTGGGGTTAAGATCTGAGTGTGTGGGCTCTTCTGAGCCTTGTTGCTACATGGGGATTCAGTTGTCTGAAAAAACGCGTTTATTTCGGGCTGAAAAACACGTTTTGAAAAGTGTACTGTTACTGCCCCATAACTTACATGGGGTTGACCAAACTTGCAGAAACATGTTTATTTCTGCTGAAAAACATGTTTTGACACTTTCAGCACACTGGGGTTAAGATCTGAGTGTGTGGGCTCTTCTGAGCCTTGTTGCTACATGGGGATTCAGTTGTCTGAAAAAACGCGTTTATTTCGGGCTGAAAAACACGTTTTGAAAAGTGTACTGTTACTGCCCCATAACTTACATGGGGTTGACCAAACTTGCAGAAACATGTTTATTTCTGCTGAAAAACATGTTTTGACACTTTCAGCACACTGGGGTTAAGATCTGAGTGTGTGGGCTATTCTGAGCCTTGCTGCTACATGGGTATTCAGTTGTCTGAAAAAACGCGTTTATTTCGGGCTGAAAAACACGTTTTGAAAAGTGTACTGTTACTGCCCCATAACTTACATGGGGTTGACCAAACTTGCAGAAACATGTTTATTTCTGCTGAAAAACATGTTTTGACACTTTCAGCACACTGGGGTTAAGATCTGAGTGTGTGGGCTCTTCTGAGCCTTACTGCTACATGGGGATTCAGTTGTCTGAAAAAACGCGTTTATTTCGGGCTGAAAAACACGTTTTGCAGAGTGTACTGTTACTGCCCCATAACTTACATGGGGTTGACCAAACTTGCAGAAACATGTTTATTTCTGCTGAAAAACACGTTTTGACCCTTTCTGCACACTGGGGTGAAGATCTGAGTGTGTGGGCTCTTCTGAGCCTTGCTGCTACATGGGTATTCAGTTGTCTGAAAAAACGCGTTTATTTCGGGCTGAAAAACACGTTTTGAAAAGTGTACTGTTACTGCCCCATAACTTACATGGGGTTGACCAAACTTGCAGAAACATGTTTATTTCTGCTGAAAAACATGTTTTGACACTTTCAGCACACTGGGGTTAAGATCTGAGTGTGTGGGCTCTTCTGAGCCTTGCTGCTACATGGGGATTCAGTTGTCTGAAAAAACGCGTTTATTTCGGGCTGAAAAACACGTTTTGCAGAGTGTACTGTTACTGCCCCATAACTTACATGGGGTTGACCAAACTTGCAGAAACATGTTTATTTCTGCTGAAAAACACGTTTTGACCCTTTCTGCACACTGGGGTTAAGATCTGAGTGTGTGGGCTCTTCTGAGCCTTGCTGCTACATGGGTATTCAGTTGTCTGAAAAAACGCGTTTATTTCGGGCTGAAAAACACGTTTTGAAAAGTGTACTGTTACTGCCCCATAACTTACATGGGGTTGACCAAACTTGCAGAAACATGTTTATTTCTGCTGAAAAACATGTTTTGACACTTTCAGCACACTGGGGTTAAGATCTGAGTGTGTGGGCTCTTCTGAGCCTTGTTGCTACATGGGGATTCAGTTGTCTGAAAAAACGCGTTTATTTCGGGCTGAAAAACACGTTTTGAAAAGTGTACTGTTACTGCCCCATAACTTACATGGGGTTGACCAAACTTGCAGAAACATGTTTATTTCTGCTGAAAAACATGTTTTGACACTTTCAGCACACTGGGGTTAAGAGCTGAGTGTGTGGGCTCTTCTGAGCCTTGCTGCTACATGGGTATTCAGTTGTCTGAAAAAACGCGTTTATTTCGGGCTGAAAAACACGTTTTGAAAAGTGTACTGTTACTGCCCCATAACTTACATGGGGTTGACCAAACTTGCAGAAACATGTTTATTTCTGCTGAAAAACATGTTTTGACACTTTCAGCACACTGGGGTTAAGATCTGAGTGTGTGGGCTCTTCTGAGCCTTGTTGCTACATGGGGATTCAGTTGTCTGAAAAAACGCGTTTATTTCGGGCTGAAAAACACGTTTTGAAAAGTGTACTGTTACTGCCCCATAACTTACATGGGGTTGACCAAACTTGCAGAAACATGTTTATTTCTGCTAAAAAACATGTTTTGACACTTTCAGCACACTGGGGTTAAGATCTGAGTGTGTGGGCTCTTCTGAGCCTTGCTGCTACATGGGGATTCAGTTGTCTGAAAAAACGCGTTTATTTCGGGCTGAAAAACACGTTTTGCAGAGTGTACTGTTACTGCCCCATAACTTACATGGGATTGACCAAACTTGCAGAAACATGTTTATTTCTGCTGAAAAACACGTTTTGACCCTTTCTGCACACTGGGGTTAAGAGCTGAGTGTGTGGGCTCTTCTGAGACTTGCTGCTACATGGGTATTCAGTTGTCTGAAAAAACGCGTTTATTTCGGGCTGAAAAACACGTTTTGAAAAGTGTACTGTTACTGCCCCATAACTTACATGGGGTTGACCAAACTTGCAGAAACATGTTTATTTCTGCTGAAAAACATGTTTTGACACTTTCAGCACACTGGGGTTAAGATCTGAGTGTGTGGGCTCTTCTGAGCCTTGCTGCTACATGGGTATTCAGTTGTCTGAAAAAACGCGTTTATTTCGGGCTGAAAAACACGTTTTGAAAAGTGTACTGTTACTGCCCCATAACTTACATGGGGTTGACCAAACTTGCAGAAACATGTTTATTTCTGCTGAAAAACATGTTTTGAACCTTTCTGCACACTGGGGTTAAGATCTGAGTGTGTGGGCTCTTCTGAGCCTTGCTGCTACATGGGGATTCAGTTGTCTGAAAAAACGCGTTTATTTCGGGCTGAAAAACACGTTTTGCAGAGTGTACTGTTACTGCCCCATAACTTACATGGGGTTGACCAAACTTGCAGAAACATGTTTATTTCTGCTGAAAAACATGTTTTGACACTTTCAGCACACTGGGGTTAAGATCTGAGTGTGTGGGCTCTTCTGAGCCTTGTTGCTACATGGGGATTCAGTTGTCTGAAAAAACGCGTTTATTTCGGGCTGAAAAACACGTTTTGAAAAGTGTACTGTTACTGCCCCATAACTTACATGGGGTTGACCAAACTTGCAGAAACATGTTTATTTCTGCTGAAAAACATGTTTTGACACTTTCAGCACACTGGGGTTAAGATCTGAGTGTGTGGGCTCTTCTGAGCCTTGCTGCTACATGGGGATTCAGTTGTCTGAAAAAACGCGTTTATTTCGGGCTGAAAAACACGTTTTGCAGAGTGTACTGTTACTGCCCCATAACTTACATGGGATTGACCAAACTTGCAGAAACATGTTTATTTCTGCTGAAAAACACGTTTTGACCCTTTCTGCACACTGGGGTTAAGAGCTGAGTGTGTGGGCTCTTCTGAGCCTTGCTGCTACATGGGTATTCAGTTTTCTGAAAAAACGCGTTTATTTCGGGCTGAAAAACACGTTTTGAAAAGTGTACTGTTACTGCCCCATAACTTACATGGGGTTGACCAAACTTGCAGAAACATGTTTATTTCTGCTGAAAAACATGTTTTGACACTTTCAGCACACTGGGGTTAAGATCTGAGTGTGTGGGCTCTTCTGAGCCTTGTTGCTACATGGGGATTCAGTTGTCTGAAAAAACGCGTTTATTTCGGGCTGAAAAACACGTTTTGAAAAGTGTACTGTTACTGCCCCATAACTTACATGGGGTTGACCAAACTTGCAGAAACATGTTTATTTCTGCTGAAAAACATGTTTTGACACTTTCAGCACACTGGGGTTAAGAGCTGAGTGTGTGGGCTCTTCTGAGCCTTGCTGCTACATGGGTATTCAGTTGTCTGAAAAAACGCGTTTATTTCGGGCTGAAAAACACGTTTTGAAAAGTGTACTGTTACTGCCCCATAACTTACATGGGGTTGACCAAACTTGCAGAAACATGTTTATTTCTGCTGAAAAACATGTTTTGACACTTTCAGCACACTGGGGTTAAGATCTGAGTGTGTGGGCTCTTCTGAGCCTTGTTGCTACATGGGGATTCAGTTGTCTGAAAAAACGCGTTTATTTCGGGCTGAAAAACACGTTTTGAAAAGTGTACTGTTACTGCCCCATAACTTACATGGGGTTGACCAAACTTGCAGAAACATGTTTATTTCTGCTAAAAAACATGTTTTGACACTTTCAGCACACTGGGGTTAAGATCTGAGTGTGTGGGCTCTTCTGAGCCTTGCTGCTACATGGGGATTCAGTTGTCTGAAAAAACGCGTTTATTTCGGGCTGAAAAACACGTTTTGCAGAGTGTACTGTTACTGCCCCATAACTTACATGGGATTGACCAAACTTGCAGAAACATGTTTATTTCTGCTGAAAAACACGTTTTGACCCTTTCTGCACACTGGGGTTAAGAGCTGAGTGTGTGGGCTCTTCTGAGACTTGCTGCTACATGGGTATTCAGTTGTCTGAAAAAACGCGTTTATTTCGGGCTGAAAAACACGTTTTGAAAAGTGTACTGTTACTGCCCCATAACTTACATGGGGTTGACCAAACTTGCAGAAACATGTTTATTTCTGCTGAAAAACATGTTTTGACACTTTCAGCACACTGGGGTTAAGATCTGAGTGTGTGGGCTCTTCTGAGCCTTGTTGCTACATGGGGATTCAGTTGTCTGAAAAAACGCGTTTATTTCGGGCTGAAAAACACGTTTTGAAAAGTGTACTGTTACTGCCCCATAACTTACATGGGGTTGACCAAACTTGCAGAAACATGTTTATTTCTGCTGAAAAACATGTTTTGACACTTTCAGCACACTGGGGTTAAGATCTGAGTGTGTGGGCTCTTCTGAGCCTTGCTGCTACATGGGTATTCAGTTGTCTGAAAAAACGCGTTTATTTCGGGCTGAAAAACACGTTTTGAAAAGTGTACTGTTACTGCCCCATAACTTACATGGGGTTGACCAAACTTGCAGAAACATGTTTATTTCTGCTGAAAAACATGTTTTGAACCTTTCTGCACACTGGGGTTAAGATCTGAGTGTGTGGGCTCTTCTGAGCCTTGCTGCTACATGGGGATTCAGTTGTCTGAAAAAACGCGTTTATTTCGGGCTGAAAAACACGTTTTGCAGAGTGTACTGTTACTGCCCCATAACTTACATGGGGTTGACCAAACTTGCAGAAACATGTTTATTTCTGCTGAAAAACATGTTTTGACACTTTCAGCACACTGGGGTTAAGATCTGAGTGTGTGGGCTCTTCTGAGCCTTGTTGCTACATGGGGATTCAGTTGTCTGAAAAAACGCGTTTATTTCGGGCTGAAAAACACGTTTTGAAAAGTGTACTGTTACTGCCCCATAACTTACATGGGGTTGACCAAACTTGCAGAAACATGTTTATTTCTGCTGAAAAACATGTTTTGACACTTTCAGCACACTGGGGTTAAGATCTGAGTGTGTGGGCTCTTTTGAGCCTTGCTGCTACATGGGGATTCAGTTGTCTGAAAAAACGCGTTTATTTCGGGCTGAAAAACACGTTTTGCAGAGTGTACTGTTACTGCCCCATAACTTACATGGGATTGACCAAACTTGCAGAAACATGTTTATTTCTGCTGAAAAACACGTTTTGACCCTTTCTGCACACTGGGGTTAAGAGCTGAGTGTGTGGGCTCTTCTGAGCCTTGCTGCTACATGGGTATTCAGTTGTCTGAAAAAACGCGTTTATTTCGGGCTGAAAAACACGTTTTGAAAAGTGTACTGTTACTGCCCCATAACTTACATGGGGTTGACCAAACTTGCAGAAACATGTTTATTTCTGCTGAAAAACATGTTTTGACACTTTCAGCACACTGGGGTTAAGATCTGAGTGTGTGGGCTCTTCTGAGCCTTGTTGCTACATGGGGATTCAGTTGTCTGAAAAAACGCGTTTATTTCGGGCTGAAAAACACGTTTTGAAAAGTGTACTGTTACTGCCCCATAACTTACATGGGGTTGACCAAACTTGCAGAAACATGTTTATTTCTGCTGAAAAACATGTTTTGACACTTTCAGCACACTGGGGTTAAGATCTGAGTGTGTGGGCTCTTCTGAGCCTTGCTGCTACATGGGTATTCAGTTGTCTGAAAAAACGCGTTTATTTCGGGCTGAAAAACACGTTTTGAAAAGTGTACTGTTACTGCCCCATAACTTACATGGGGTTGACCAAACTTGCAGAAACATGTTTATTTCTGCTGAAAAACATGTTTTGAACCTTTCTGCACACTGGGGTTAAGATCTGAGTGTGTGGGCTCTTCTGAGCCTTGCTGCTACATGGGGATTCAGTTGTCTGAAAAAACGCGTTTATTTCGGGCTGAAAAACACGTTTTGCAGAGTGTACTGTTACTGCCCCATAACTTACATGGGGTTGACCAAACTTGCAGAAACATGTTTATTTCTGCTGAAAAACATGTTTTGACACTTTCAGCACACTGGGGTTAAGATCTGAGTGTGTGGGCTCTTCTGAGCCTTGTTGCTACATGGGGATTCAGTTGTCTGAAAAAACGCGTTTATTTCGGGCTGAAAAACACGTTTTGAAAAGTGTACTGTTACTGCCCCATAACTTACATGGGGTTGACCAAACTTGCAGAAACATGTTTATTTCTGCTGAAAAACATGTTTTGACACTTTCAGCACACTGGGGTTAAGATCTGAGTGTGTGGGCTCTTCTGAGCCTTGCTGCTACATGGGGATTCAGTTGTCTGAAAAAACGCGTTTATTTCGGGCTGAAAAACACGTTTTGCAGAGTGTACTGTTACTGCCCCATAACTTACATGGGATTGACCAAACTTGCAGAAACATGTTTATTTCTGCTGAAAAACACGTTTTGACCCTTTCTGCACACTGGGGTTAAGAGCTGAGTGTGTGGGCTCTTCTGAGACTTGCTGCTACATGGGTATTCAGTTGTCTGAAAAAACGCGTTTATTTCGGGCTGAAAAACACGTTTTGAAAAGTGTACTGTTACTGCCCCATAACTTACATGGGGTTGACCAAACTTGCAGAAACATGTTTATTTCTGCTGAAAAACATGTTTTGACACTTTCAGCACACTGGGGTTAAGATCTGAGTGTGTGGGCTCTTCTGAGCCTTGTTGCTACATGGGGATTCAGTTGTCTGAAAAAACGCGTTTATTTCGGGCTGAAAAACACGTTTTGAAAAGTGTACTGTTACTGCCCCATAACTTACATGGGGTTGACCAAACTTGCAGAAACATGTTTATTTCTGCTGAAAAACATGTTTTGACACTTTCAGCACACTGGGGTTAAGATCTGAGTGTGTGGGCTCTTCTGAGCCTTGCTGCTACATGGGTATTCAGTTGTCTGAAAAAACGCGTTTATTTCGGGCTGAAAAACACGTTTTGAAAAGTGTACTGTTACTGCCCCATAACTTACATGGGGTTGACCAAACTTGCATAAACATGTTTATTTCTGCTGAAAAACACGTTTTGACCCTTTCTGCACACTGGGGTTAAGATCTGAGTGTGTGGGCTCTTCTGAGCCTTGCTGCTACATGGGTATTCAGTTGTCTGAAAAAACGCGTTTATTTCGGGCTGAAAAACACGTTTTGAAAAGTGTACTGTTACTGCCCCATAACTTACATGGGGTTGACCAAACTTGCAGAAACATGTTTATTTCTGCTGAAAAACATGTTTTGACACTTTCAGCACACTGGGGTTAAGATCTGAGTGTGTGGGCTCTTCTGAGCCTTGCTGCTACATGGGGATTCAGTTGTCTGAAAAAACGCGTTTATTTCGGGCTGAAAAACACGTTTTGCAGAGTGTACTGTTACTGCCCCATAACTTACATGGGATTGACCAAACTTGCAGAAACATGTTTATTTCTGCTGAAAAACACGTTTTGACCCTTTCTGCACACTGGGGTTAAGAGCTGAGTGTGTGGGCTCTTCTGAGACTTGCTGCTACATGGGTATTCAGTTGTCTGAAAAAACGCGTTTATTTCGGGCTGAAAAACACGTTTTGAAAAGTGTACTGTTACTGCCCCATAACTTACATGGGGTTGACCAAACTTGCAGAAACATGTTTATTTCTGCTGAAAAACATGTTTTGACACTTTCAGCACACTGGGGTTAAGATCTGAGTGTGTGGGCTCTTCTGAGCCTTGTTGCTACATGGGGATTCAGTTGTCTGAAAAAACGCGTTTATTTCGGGCTGAAAAACACGTTTTGAAAAGTGTACTGTTACTGCCCCATAACTTACATGGGGTTGACCAAACTTGCAGAAACATGTTTATTTCTGCTGAAAAACATGTTTTGACACTTTCAGCACACTGGGGTTAAGATCTGAGTGTGTGGGCTCTTCTGAGCCTTGCTGCTACATGGGTATTCAGTTGTCTGAAAAAACGCGTTTATTTCGGGCTGAAAAACACGTTTTGAAAAGTGTACTGTTACTGCCCCATAACTTACATGGGGTTGACCAAACTTGCAGAAACATGTTTATTTCTGCTGAAAAACATGTTTTGACACTTTCAGCACACTGGGGTTAAGATCTGAGTGTGTGGGCTCTTCTGAGCCTTGTTGCTACATGGGGATTCAGTTGTCTGAAAAAACGCGTTTATTTCGGGCTGAAAAACACGTTTTGAAAAGTGTACTGTTACTGCCCCATAACTTACATGGGGTTGACCAAACTTGCAGAAACATGTTTATTTCTGCTGAAAAACATGTTTTGACACTTTCAGCACACTGGGGTTAAGATCTGAGTGTGTGGGCTCTTCTGAGCCTTGTTGCTACATGGGGATTCAGTTGTCTGAAAAAACGCGTTTATTTCGGGCTGAAAAACACGTTTTGAAAAGTGTACTGTTACTGCCCCATAACTTACATGGGGTTGACCAAACTTGCAGAAACATGTTTATTTCTGCTGAAAAACATGTTTTGACACTTTCAGCACACTGGGGTTAAGATCTGAGTGTGTGGGCTATTCTGAGCCTTGCTGCTACATGGGTATTCAGTTGTCTGAAAAAACGCGTTTATTTCGGGCTGAAAAACACGTTTTGAAAAGTGTACTGTTACTGCCCCATAACTTACATGGGGTTGACCAAACTTGCAGAAACATGTTTATTTCTGCTGAAAAACATGTTTTGACACTTTCAGCACACTGGGGTTAAGATCTGAGTGTGTGGGCTCTTCTGAGCCTTACTGCTACATGGGGATTCAGTTGTCTGAAAAAACGCGTTTATTTCGGGCTGAAAAACACGTTTTGCAGAGTGTACTGTTACTGCCCCATAACTTACATGGGGTTGACCAAACTTGCAGAAACATGTTTATTTCTGCTGAAAAACACGTTTTGACCCTTTCTGCACACTGGGGTTAAGATCTGAGTGTGTGGGCTCTTCTGAGCCTTGCTGCTACATGGGTATTCAGTTGTCTGAAAAAACGCGTTTATTTCGGGCTGAAAAACACGTTTTGAAAAGTGTACTGTTACTGCCCCATAACTTACATGGGGTTGACCAAACTTGCAGAAACATGTTTATTTCTGCTGAAAAACATGTTTTGACACTTTCAGCACACTGGGGTTAAGATCTGAGTGTGTGGGCTCTTCTGAGCCTTGCTGCTACATGGGGATTCAGTTGTCTGAAAAAACGCGTTTATTTCGGGCTGAAAAACACGTTTTGCAGAGTGTACTGTTACTGCCCCATAACTTACATGGGGTTGACCAAACTTGCAGAAACATGTTTATTTCTGCTGAAAAACACGTTTTGACCCTTTCTGCACACTGGGGTTAAGATCTGAGTGTGTGGGCTCTTCTGAGCCTTGCTGCTACATGGGTATTCAGTTGTCTGAAAAAACGCGTTTATTTCGGGCTGAAAAACACGTTTTGAAAAGTGTACTGTTACTGCCCCATAACTTACATGGGGTTGACCAAACTTGCAGAAACATGTTTATTTCTGCTGAAAAACATGTTTTGACACTTTCAGCACACTGGGGTTAAGATCTGAGTGTGTGGGCTCTTCTGAGCCTTGTTGCTACATGGGGATTCAGTTGTCTGAAAAAACGCGTTTATTTCGGGCTGAAAAACACGTTTTGAAAAGTGTACTGTTACTGCCCCATAACTTACATGGGGTTGACCAAACTTGCAGAAACATGTTTATTTCTGCTGAAAAACATGTTTTGACACTTTCAGCACACTGGGGTTAAGAGCTGAGTGTGTGGGCTCTTCTGAGCCTTGCTGCTACATGGGTATTCAGTTGTCTGAAAAAACGCGTTTATTTCGGGCTGAAAAACACGTTTTGAAAAGTGTACTGTTACTGCCCCATAACTTACATGGGGTTGACCAAACTTGCAGAAACATGTTTATTTCTGCTGAAAAACATGTTTTGACACTTTCAGCACACTGGGGTTAAGATCTGAGTGTGTGGGCTCTTCTGAGCCTTGTTGCTACATGGGGATTCAGTTGTCTGAAAAAACGCGTTTATTTCGGGCTGAAAAACACGTTTTGAAAAGTGTACTGTTACTGCCCCATAACTTACATGGGGTTGACCAAACTTGCAGAAACATGTTTATTTCTGCTAAAAAACATGTTTTGACACTTTCAGCACACTGGGGTTAAGATCTGAGTGTGTGGGCTCTTCTGAGCCTTGCTGCTACATGGGGATTCAGTTGTCTGAAAAAACGCGTTTATTTCGGGCTGAAAAACACGTTTTGCAGAGTGTACTGTTACTGCCCCATAACTTACATGGGATTGACCAAACTTGCAGAAACATGTTTATTTCTGCTGAAAAACACGTTTTGACCCTTTCTGCACACTGGGGTTAAGAGCTGAGTGTGTGGGCTCTTCTGAGACTTGCTGCTACATGGGTATTCAGTTGTCTGAAAAAACGCGTTTATTTCGGGCTGAAAAACACGTTTTGAAAAGTGTACTGTTACTGCCCCATAACTTACATGGGGTTGACCAAACTTGCAGAAACATGTTTATTTCTGCTGAAAAACATGTTTTGACACTTTCAGCACACTGGGGTTAAGATCTGAGTGTGTGGGCTCTTCTGAGCCTTGCTGCTACATGGGTATTCAGTTGTCTGAAAAAACGCGTTTATTTCGGGCTGAAAAACACGTTTTGAAAAGTGTACTGTTACTGCCCCATAACTTACATGGGGTTGACCAAACTTGCAGAAACATGTTTATTTCTGCTGAAAAACATGTTTTGAACCTTTCTGCACACTGGGGTTAAGATCTGAGTGTGTGGGCTCTTCTGAGCCTTGCTGCTACATGGGGATTCAGTTGTCTGAAAAAACGCGTTTATTTCGGGCTGAAAAACACGTTTTGCAGAGTGTACTGTTACTGCCCCATAACTTACATGGGGTTGACCAAACTTGCAGAAACATGTTTATTTCTGCTGAAAAACATGTTTTGACACTTTCAGCACACTGGGGTTAAGATCTGAGTGTGTGGGCTCTTCTGAGCCTTGTTGCTACATGGGGATTCAGTTGTCTGAAAAAACGCGTTTATTTCGGGCTGAAAAACACGTTTTGAAAAGTGTACTGTTACTGCCCCATAACTTACATGGGGTTGACCAAACTTGCAGAAACATGTTTATTTCTGCTGAAAAACATGTTTTGACACTTTCAGCACACTGGGGTTAAGATCTGAGTGTGTGGGCTCTTCTGAGCCTTGCTGCTACATGGGGATTCAGTTGTCTGAAAAAACGCGTTTATTTCGGGCTGAAAAACACGTTTTGCAGAGTGTACTGTTACTGCCCCATAACTTACATGGGATTGACCAAACTTGCAGAAACATGTTTATTTCTGCTGAAAAACACGTTTTGACCCTTTCTGCACACTGGGGTTAAGAGCTGAGTGTGTGGGCTCTTCTGAGCCTTGCTGCTACATGGGTATTCAGTTTTCTGAAAAAACGCGTTTATTTCGGGCTGAAAAACACGTTTTGAAAAGTGTACTGTTACTGCCCCATAACTTACATGGGGTTGACCAAACTTGCAGAAACATGTTTATTTCTGCTGAAAAACATGTTTTGACACTTTCAGCACACTGGGGTTAAGATCTGAGTGTGTGGGCTCTTCTGAGCCTTGTTGCTACATGGGGATTCAGTTGTCTGAAAAAACGCGTTTATTTCGGGCTGAAAAACACGTTTTGAAAAGTGTACTGTTACTGCCCCATAACTTACATGGGGTTGACCAAACTTGCAGAAACATGTTTATTTCTGCTGAAAAACATGTTTTGACACTTTCAGCACACTGGGGTTAAGAGCTGAGTGTGTGGGCTCTTCTGAGCCTTGCTGCTACATGGGTATTCAGTTGTCTGAAAAAACGCGTTTATTTCGGGCTGAAAAACACGTTTTGAAAAGTGTACTGTTACTGCCCCATAACTTACATGGGGTTGACCAAACTTGCAGAAACATGTTTATTTCTGCTGAAAAACATGTTTTGACACTTTCAGCACACTGGGGTTAAGATCTGAGTGTGTGGGCTCTTCTGAGCCTTGTTGCTACATGGGGATTCAGTTGTCTGAAAAAACGCGTTTATTTCGGGCTGAAAAACACGTTTTGAAAAGTGTACTGTTACTGCCCCATAACTTACATGGGGTTGACCAAACTTGCAGAAACATGTTTATTTCTGCTAAAAAACATGTTTTGACACTTTCAGCACACTGGGGTTAAGATCTGAGTGTGTGGGCTCTTCTGAGCCTTGCTGCTACATGGGGATTCAGTTGTCTGAAAAAACGCGTTTATTTCGGGCTGAAAAACACGTTTTGCAGAGTGTACTGTTACTGCCCCATAACTTACATGGGATTGACCAAACTTGCAGAAACATGTTTATTTCTGCTGAAAAACACGTTTTGACCCTTTCTGCACACTGGGGTTAAGAGCTGAGTGTGTGGGCTCTTCTGAGACTTGCTGCTACATGGGTATTCAGTTGTCTGAAAAAACGCGTTTATTTCGGGCTGAAAAACACGTTTTGAAAAGTGTACTGTTACTGCCCCATAACTTACATGGGGTTGACCAAACTTGCAGAAACATGTTTATTTCTGCTGAAAAACATGTTTTGACACTTTCAGCACACTGGGGTTAAGATCTGAGTGTGTGGGCTCTTCTGAGCCTTGTTGCTACATGGGGATTCAGTTGTCTGAAAAAACGCGTTTATTTCGGGCTGAAAAACACGTTTTGAAAAGTGTACTGTTACTGCCCCATAACTTACATGGGGTTGACCAAACTTGCAGAAACATGTTTATTTCTGCTGAAAAACATGTTTTGACACTTTCAGCACACTGGGGTTAAGATCTGAGTGTGTGGGCTCTTCTGAGCCTTGCTGCTACATGGGTATTCAGTTGTCTGAAAAAACGCGTTTATTTCGGGCTGAAAAACACGTTTTGAAAAGTGTACTGTTACTGCCCCATAACTTACATGGGGTTGACCAAACTTGCAGAAACATGTTTATTTCTGCTGAAAAACATGTTTTGAACCTTTCTGCACACTGGGGTTAAGATCTGAGTGTGTGGGCTCTTCTGAGCCTTGCTGCTACATGGGGATTCAGTTGTCTGAAAAAACGCGTTTATTTCGGGCTGAAAAACACGTTTTGAAAAGTGTACTGTTACTGCCCCATAACTTACATGGGGTTGACCAAACTTGCAGAAACATGTTTATTTCTGCTGAAAAACATGTTTTGACACTTTCAGCACACTGGGGTTAAGATCTGAGTGTGTGGGCTCTTCTGAGCCTTGCTGCTACATGGGTATTCAGTTGTCTGAAAAAACGCGTTTATTTCGGGCTGAAAAACACGTTTTGAAAAGTGTACTGTTACTGCCCCATAACTTACATGGGGTTGACCAAACTTGCAGAAACATGTTTATTTCTGCTGAAAAACATGTTTTGAACCTTTCTGCACACTGGGGTTAAGATCTGAGTGTGTGGGCTCTTCTGAGCCTTGCTGCTACATGGGGATTCAGTTGTCTGAAAAAACGCGTTTATTTCGGGCTGAAAAACACGTTTTGCAGAGTGTACTGTTACTGCCCCATAACTTACATGGGGTTGACCAAACTTGCAGAAACATGTTTATTTCTGCTGAAAAACATGTTTTGACACTTTCAGCACACTGGGGTTAAGATCTGAGTGTGTGGGCTCTTCTGAGCCTTGTTGCTACATGGGGATTCAGTTGTCTGAAAAAACGCGTTTATTTCGGGCTGAAAAACACGTTTTGAAAAGTGTACTGTTACTGCCCCATAACTTACATGGGGTTGACCAAACTTGCAGAAACATGTTTATTTCTGCTGAAAAACATGTTTTGACACTTTCAGCACACTGGGGTTAAGATCTGAGTGTGTGGGCTCTTCTGAGCCTTGCTGCTACATGGGGATTCAGTTGTCTGAAAAAACGCGTTTATTTCGGGCTGAAAAACACGTTTTGCAGAGTGTACTGTTACTGCCCCATAACTTACATGGGATTGACCAAACTTGCAGAAACATGTTTATTTCTGCTGAAAAACACGTTTTGACCCTTTCTGCACACTGGGGTTAAGAGCTGAGTGTGTGGGCTCTTCTGAGACTTGCTGCTACATGGGTATTCAGTTGTCTGAAAAAACGCGTTTATTTCGGGCTGAAAAACACGTTTTGAAAAGTGTACTGTTACTGCCCCATAACTTACATGGGGTTGACCAAACTTGCAGAAACATGTTTATTTCTGCTGAAAAACATGTTTTGACACTTTCAGCACACTGGGGTTAAGATCTGAGTGTGTGGGCTCTTCTGAGCCTTGTTGCTACATGGGGATTCAGTTGTCTGAAAAAACGCGTTTATTTCGGGCTGAAAAACACGTTTTGAAAAGTGTACTGTTACTGCCCCATAACTTACATGGGGTTGACCAAACTTGCAGAAACATGTTTATTTCTGCTGAAAAACATGTTTTGACACTTTCAGCACACTGGGGTTAAGATCTGAGTGTGTGGGCTCTTCTGAGCCTTGCTGCTACATGGGTATTCAGTTGTCTGAAAAAACGCGTTTATTTCGGGCTGAAAAACACGTTTTGAAAAGTGTACTGTTACTGCCCCATAACTTACATGGGGTTGACCAAACTTGCATAAACATGTTTATTTCTGCTGAAAAACACGTTTTGACCCTTTCTGCACACTGGGGTTAAGATCTGAGTGTGTGGGCTCTTCTGAGCCTTGCTGCTACATGGGTATTCAGTTGTCTGAAAAAACGCGTTTATTTCGGGCTGAAAAACACGTTTTGAAAAGTGTACTGTTACTGCCCCATAACTTACATGGGGTTGACCAAACTTGCAGAAACATGTTTATTTCTGCTGAAAAACATGTTTTGACACTTTCAGCACACTGGGGTTAAGATCTGAGTGTGTGGGCTCTTCTGAGCCTTGCTGCTACATGGGGATTCAGTTGTCTGAAAAAACGCGTTTATTTCGGGCTGAAAAACACGTTTTGCAGAGTGTACTGTTACTGCCCCATAACTTACATGGGATTGACCAAACTTGCAGAAACATGTTTATTTCTGCTGAAAAACACGTTTTGACCCTTTCTGCACACTGGGGTTAAGAGCTGAGTGTGTGGGCTCTTCTGAGACTTGCTGCTACATGGGTATTCAGTTGTCTGAAAAAACGCGTTTATTTCGGGCTGAAAAACACGTTTTGAAAAGTGTACTGTTACTGCCCCATAACTTACATGGGGTTGACCAAACTTGCAGAAACATGTTTATTTCTGCTGAAAAACATGTTTTGACACTTTCAGCACACTGGGGTTAAGATCTGAGTGTGTGGGCTCTTCTGAGCCTTGTTGCTACATGGGGATTCAGTTGTCTGAAAAAACGCGTTTATTTCGGGCTGAAAAACACGTTTTGAAAAGTGTACTGTTACTGCCCCATAACTTACATGGGGTTGACCAAACTTGCAGAAACATGTTTATTTCTGCTGAAAAACATGTTTTGACACTTTCAGCACACTGGGGTTAAGATCTGAGTGTGTGGGCTCTTCTGAGCCTTGCTGCTACATGGGTATTCAGTTGTCTGAAAAAACGCGTTTATTTCGGGCTGAAAAACACGTTTTGAAAAGTGTACTGTTACTGCCCCATAACTTACATGGGGTTGACCAAACTTGCAGAAACATGTTTATTTCTGCTGAAAAACATGTTTTGACACTTTCAGCACACTGGTGTTAAGATCTGAGTGTGTGGGCTCTTCTGAGCCTTGTTGCTACATGGGGATTCAGTTGTCTGAAAAAACGCGTTTATTTCGGGCTGAAAAACACGTTTTGAAAAGTGTACTGTTACTGCCCCATAACTTACATGGGGTTGACCAAACTTGCAGAAACATGTTTATTTCTGCTGAAAAACATGTTTTGACACTTTCAGCACACTGGGGTTAAGATCTGAGTGTGTGGGCTCTTCTGAGCCTTGTTGCTACATGGGGATTCAGTTGTCTGAAAAAACGCGTTTATTTCGGGCTGAAAAACACGTTTTGAAAAGTGTACTGTTACTGCCCCATAACTTACATGGGGTTGACCAAACTTGCAGAAACATGTTTATTTCTGCTGAAAAACATGTTTTGACACTTTCAGCACACTGGGGTTAAGATCTGAGTGTGTGGGCTCTTCTGAGCCTTGTTGCTACATGGGGATTCAGTTGTCTGAAAAAACGCGTTTATTTCGGGCTGAAAAACACGTTTTGAAAAGTGTACTGTTACTGCCCCATAACTTACATGGGGTTGACCAAACTTGCAGAAACATGTTTATTTCTGCTGAAAAACATGTTTTGACACTTTCAGCACACTGGGGTTAAGATCTGAGTGTGTGGGCTATTCTGAGCCTTGCTGCTACATGGGTATTCAGTTGTCTGAAAAAACGCGTTTATTTCGGGCTGAAAAACACGTTTTGAAAAGTGTACTGTTACTGCCCCATAACTTACATGGGGTTGACCAAACTTGCAGAAACATGTTTATTTCTGCTGAAAAACATGTTTTGACACTTTCAGCACACTGGGGTTAAGATCTGAGTGTGTGGGCTCTTCTGAGCCTTACTGCTACATGGGGATTCAGTTGTCTGAAAAAACGCGTTTATTTCGGGCTGAAAAACACGTTTTGCAGAGTGTACTGTTACTGCCCCATAACTTACATGGGGTTGACCAAACTTGCAGAAACATGTTTATTTCTGCTGAAAAACACGTTTTGACCCTTTCTGCACACTGGGGTTAAGATCTGAGTGTGTGGGCTCTTCTGAGCCTTGCTGCTACATGGGTATTCAGTTGTCTGAAAAAACGCGTTTATTTCGGGCTGAAAAACACGTTTTGAAAAGTGTACTGTTACTGCCCCATAACTTACATGGGGTTGACCAAACTTGCAGAAACATGTTTATTTCTGCTGAAAAACATGTTTTGACACTTTCAGCACACTGGGGTTAAGATCTGAGTGTGTGGGCTCTTCTGAGCCTTGCTGCTACATGGGGATTCAGTTGTCTGAAAAAACGCGTTTATTTCGGGCTGAAAAACACGTTTTGCAGAGTGTACTGTTACTGCCCCATAACTTACATGGGGTTGACCAAACTTGCAGAAACATGTTTATTTCTGCTGAAAAACACGTTTTGACCCTTTCTGCACACTGGGGTTAAGATCTGAGTGTGTGGGCTCTTCTGAGCCTTGCTGCTACATGGGTATTCAGTTGTCTGAAAAAACGCGTTTATTTCGGGCTGAAAAACACGTTTTGAAAAGTGTACTGTTACTGCCCCATAACTTACATGGGGTTGACCAAACTTGCAGAAACATGTTTATTTCTGCTGAAAAACATGTTTTGACACTTTCAGCACACTGGGGTTAAGATCTGAGTGTGTGGGCTCTTCTGAGCCTTGTTGCTACATGGGGATTCAGTTGTCTGAAAAAACGCGTTTATTTCGGGCTGAAAAACACGTTTTGAAAAGTGTACTGTTACTGCCCCATAACTTACATGGGGTTGACCAAACTTGCAGAAACATGTTTATTTCTGCTGAAAAACATGTTTTGACACTTTCAGCACACTGGGGTTAAGATCTGAGTGTGTGGGCTCTTCTGAGCCTTGCTGCTACATGGGTATTCAGTTGTCTGAAAAAACGCGTTTATTTCGGGCTGAAAAACACGTTTTGAAAAGTGTACTGTTACTGCCCCATAACTTACATGGGGTTGACCAAACTTGCAGAAACATGTTTATTTCTGCTGAAAAACATGTTTTGACACTTTCAGCACACTGGGGTTAAGATCTGAGTGTGTGGGCTCTTCTGAGCCTTGTTGCTACATGGGGATTCAGTTGTCTGAAAAAACGCGTTTATTTCGGGCTGAAAAACACGTTTTGAAAAGTGTACTGTTACTGCCCCATAACTTACATGGGGTTGACCAAACTTGCAGAAACATGTTTATTTCTGCTGAAAAACATGTTTTGACACTTTCAGCACACTGGGGTTAAGATCTGAGTGTGTGGGCTCTTCTGAGCCTTGCTGCTACATGGGTATTCAGTTGTCTGAAAAAACGCGTTTATTTCGGGCTGAAAAACACGTTTTGAAAAGTGTACTGTTACTGCCCCATAACTTACATGGGGTTGACCAAACTTGCATAAACATGTTTATTTCTGCTGAAAAACACGTTTTGACCCTTTCTGCACACTGGGGTTAAGATCTGAGTGTGTGGGCTCTTCTGAGCCTTGCTGCTACATGGGTATTCAGTTGTCTGAAAAAACGCGTTTATTTCGGGCTGAAAAACACGTTTTGAAAAGTGTACTGTTACTGCCCCATAACTTACATGGGGTTGACCAAACTTGCAGAAACATGTTTATTTCTGCTGAAAAACATGTTTTGACACTTTCAGCACACTGGGGTTAAGATCTGAGTGTGTGGGCTCTTCTGAGCCTTGCTGCTACATGGGGATTCAGTTGTCTGAAAAAACGCGTTTATTTCGGGCTGAAAAACACGTTTTGCAGAGTGTACTGTTACTGCCCCATAACTTACATGGGATTGACCAAACTTGCAGAAACATGTTTATTTCTGCTGAAAAACACGTTTTGACCCTTTCTGCACACTGGGGTTAAGAGCTGAGTGTGTGGGCTCTTCTGAGACTTGCTGCTACATGGGTATTCAGTTGTCTGAAAAAACGCGTTTATTTCGGGCTGAAAAACACGTTTTGAAAAGTGTACTGTTACTGCCCCATAACTTACATGGGGTTGACCAAACTTGCAGAAACATGTTTATTTCTGCTGAAAAACATGTTTTGACACTTTCAGCACACTGGGGTTAAGATCTGAGTGTGTGGGCTCTTCTGAGCCTTGTTGCTACATGGGGATTCAGTTGTCTGAAAAAACGCGTTTATTTCGGGCTGAAAAACACGTTTTGAAAAGTGTACTGTTACTGCCCCATAACTTACATGGGGTTGACCAAACTTGCAGAAACATGTTTATTTCTGCTGAAAAACATGTTTTGACACTTTCAGCACACTGGGGTTAAGATCTGAGTGTGTGGGCTCTTCTGAGCCTTGCTGCTACATGGGTATTCAGTTGTCTGAAAAAACGCGTTTATTTCGGGCTGAAAAACACGTTTTGAAAAGTGTACTGTTACTGCCCCATAACTTACATGGGGTTGACCAAACTTGCAGAAACATGTTTATTTCTGCTGAAAAACATGTTTTGACACTTTCAGCACACTGGTGTTAAGATCTGAGTGTGTGGGCTCTTCTGAGCCTTGTTGCTACATGGGGATTCAGTTGTCTGAAAAAACGCGTTTATTTCGGGCTGAAAAACACGTTTTGAAAAGTGTACTGTTACTGCCCCATAACTTACATGGGGTTGACCAAACTTGCAGAAACATGTTTATTTCTGCTGAAAAACATGTTTTGACACTTTCAGCACACTGGGGTTAAGATCTGAGTGTGTGGGCTCTTCTGAGCCTTGTTGCTACATGGGGATTCAGTTGTCTGAAAAAACGCGTTTATTTCGGGCTGAAAAACACGTTTTGAAAAGTGTACTGTTACTGCCCCATAACTTACATGGGGTTGACCAAACTTGCAGAAACATGTTTATTTCTGCTGAAAAACATGTTTTGACACTTTCAGCACACTGGGGTTAAGATCTGAGTGTGTGGGCTCTTCTGAGCCTTGTTGCTACATGGGGATTCAGTTGTCTGAAAAAACGCGTTTATTTCGGGCTGAAAAACACGTTTTGAAAAGTGTACTGTTACTGCCCCATAACTTACATGGGGTTGACCAAACTTGCAGAAACATGTTTATTTCTGCTGAAAAACATGTTTTGACACTTTCAGCACACTGGGGTTAAGATCTGAGTGTGTGGGCTATTCTGAGCCTTGCTGCTACATGGGTATTCAGTTGTCTGAAAAAACGCGTTTATTTCGGGCTGAAAAACACGTTTTGAAAAGTGTACTGTTACTGCCCCATAACTTACATGGGGTTGACCAAACTTGCAGAAACATGTTTATTTCTGCTGAAAAACATGTTTTGAACCTTTCAGCACACTGGGGTTAAGATCTGAGTGTGTGGGCTCTTCTGAGCCTTACTGCTACATGGGGATTCAGTTGTCTGAAAAAACGCGTTTATTTCGGGCTGAAAAACACGTTTTGCAGAGTGTACTGTTACTGCCCCATAACTTACATGGGGTTGACCAAACTTGCAGAAACATGTTTATTTCTGCTGAAAAACACGTTTTGACCCTTTCTGCACACTGGGGTTAAGATCTGAGTGTGTGGGCTCTTCTGAGCCTTGCTGCTACATGGGTATTCAGTTGTCTGAAAAAACGCGTTTATTTCGGGCTGAAAAACACGTTTTGAAAAGTGTACTGTTACTGCCCCATAACTTACATGGGGTTGACCAAACTTGCAGAAACATGTTTATTTCTGCTGAAAAACATGTTTTGACACTTTCAGCACACTGGGGTTAAGATCTGAGTGTGTGGGCTCTTCTGAGCCTTGCTGCTACATGGGGATTCAGTTGTCTGAAAAAACGCGTTTATTTCGGGCTGAAAAACACGTTTTGCAGAGTGTACTGTTACTGCCCCATAACTTACATGGGGTTGACCAAACTTGCAGAAACATGTTTATTTCTGCTGAAAAACACGTTTTGACCCTTTCTGCACACTGGGGTTAAGATCTGAGTGTGTGGGCTCTTCTGAGCCTTGCTGCTACATGGGTATTCAGTTGTCTGAAAAAACGCGTTTATTTCGGGCTGAAAAACACGTTTTGAAAAGTGTACTGTTACTGCCCCATAACTTACATGGGGTTGACCAAACTTGCAGAAACATGTTTATTTCTGCTGAAAAACATGTTTTGACACTTTCAGCACACTGGGGTTAAGATCTGAGTGTGTGGGCTCTTCTGAGCCTTGTTGCTACATGGGGATTCAGTTGTCTGAAAAAACGCGTTTATTTCGGGCTGAAAAACACGTTTTGAAAAGTGTACTGTTACTGCCCCATAACTTACATGGGGTTGACCAAACTTGCAGAAACATGTTTATTTCTGCTGAAAAACATGTTTTGACACTTTCAGCACACTGGGGTTAAGATCTGAGTGTGTGGGCTCTTCTGAGCCTTGCTGCTACATGGGTATTCAGTTGTCTGAAAAAACGCGTTTATTTCGGGCTGAAAAACACGTTTTGAAAAGTGTACTGTTACTGCCCCATAACTTACATGGGGTTGACCAAACTTGCAGAAACATGTTTATTTCTGCTGAAAAACATGTTTTGAACCTTTCTGCACACTGGGGTTAAGATCTGAGTGTGTGGGCTCTTCTGAGCCTTGCTGCTACATGGGGATTCAGTTGTCTGAAAAAACGCGTTTATTTCGGGCTGAAAAACACGTTTTGCAGAGTGTACTGTTACTGCCCCATAACTTACATGGGGTTGACCAAACTTGCAGAAACATGTTTATTTCTGCTGAAAAACATGTTTTGACACTTTCAGCACACTGGGGTTAAGATCTGAGTGTGTGGGCTCTTCTGAGCCTTGTTGCTACATGGGGATTCAGTTGTCTGAAAAAACGCGTTTATTTCGGGCTGAAAAACACGTTTTGAAAAGTGTACTGTTACTGCCCCATAACTTACATGGGGTTGACCAAACTTGCAGAAACATGTTTATTTCTGCTGAAAAACATGTTTTGACACTTTCAGCACACTGGGGTTAAGATCTGAGTGTGTGGGCTCTTCTGAGCCTTGCTGCTACATGGGGATTCAGTTGTCTGAAAAAACGCGTTTATTTCGGGCTGAAAAACACGTTTTGCAGAGTGTACTGTTACTGCCCCATAACTTACATGGGATTGACCAAACTTGCAGAAACATGTTTATTTCTGCTGAAAAACACGTTTTGACCCTTTCTGCACACTGGGGTTAAGAGCTGAGTGTGTGGGCTCTTCTGAGACTTGCTGCTACATGGGTATTCAGTTGTCTGAAAAAACGCGTTTATTTCGGGCTGAAAAACACGTTTTGAAAAGTGTACTGTTACTGCCCCATAACTTACATGGGGTTGACCAAACTTGCAGAAACATGTTTATTTCTGCTGAAAAACATGTTTTGACACTTTCAGCACACTGGGGTTAAGATCTGAGTGTGTGGGCTCTTCTGAGCCTTGTTGCTACATGGGGATTCAGTTGTCTGAAAAAACGCGTTTATTTCGGGCTGAAAAACACGTTTTGAAAAGTGTACTGTTACTGCCCCATAACTTACATGGGGTTGACCAAACTTGCAGAAACATGTTTATTTCTGCTGAAAAACATGTTTTGACACTTTCAGCACACTGGGGTTAAGATCTGAGTGTGTGGGCTCTTCTGAGCCTTGCTGCTACATGGGGATTCAGTTGTCTGAAAAAACGCGTTTATTTCGGGCTGAAAAACACGTTTTGCAGAGTGTACTGTTACTGCCCCATAACTTACATGGGGTTGACCAAACTTGCAGAAACATGTTTATTTCTGCTGAAAAACATGTTTTGACACTTTCAGCACACTGGGGTTAAGATCTGAGTGTGTGGGCTCTTCTGAGCCTTGTTGCTACATGGGGATTCAGTTGTCTGAAAAAACGCGTTTATTTCGGGCTGAAAAACACGTTTTGAAAAGTGTACTGTTACTGCCCCATAACTTACATGGGGTTGACCAAACTTGCAGAAACATGTTTATTTCTGCTGAAAAACATGTTTTGACACTTTCAGCACACTGGGGTTAAGATCTGAGTGTGTGGGCTCTTCTGAGCCTTGTTGCTACATGGGGATTCAGTTGTCTGAAAAAACGCGTTTATTTCGGGCTGAAAAACACGTTTTGAAAAGTGTACTGTTACTGCCCCATAACTTACATGGGGTTGACCAAACTTGCAGAAACATGTTTATTTCTGCTGAAAAACATGTTTTGACACTTTCAGCACACTGGGGTTAAGATCTGAGTGTGTGGGCTCTTCTGAGCCTTGTTGCTACATGGGGATTCAGTTGTCTGAAAAAACGCGTTTATTTCGGGCTGAAGAACACGTTTTGAAAAGTGTACTGTTACTGCCCCATAACTTACATGGGGTTGACCAAACTTGCAGAAACATGTTTATTTCTGCTGAAAAACATGTTTTGACACTTTCAGCACACTGGGGTTAAGATCTGAGTGTGTGGGCTATTCTGAGCCTTGCTGCTACATGGGTATTCAGTTGTCTGAAAAAACGCGTTTATTTCGGGCTGAAAAACACGTTTTGAAAAGTGTACTGTTACTGCCCCATAACTTACATGGGGTTGACCAAACTTGCAGAAACATGTTTATTTCTGCTGAAAAACATGTTTTGACACTTTCAGCACACTGGGGTTAAGATCTGAGTGTGTGGGCTCTTCTGAGCCTTACTGCTACATGGGGATTCAGTTGTCTGAAAAAACGCGTTTATTTCGGGCTGAAAAACACGTTTTGCAGAGTGTACTGTTACTGCCCCATAACTTACATGGGGTTGACCAAACTTGCAGAAACATGTTTATTTCTGCTGAAAAACACGTTTTGACCCTTTCTGCACACTGGGGTTAAGATCTGAGTGTGTGGGCTCTTCTGAGCCTTGCTGCTACATGGGTATTCAGTTGTCTGAAAAAACGCGTTTATTTCGGGCTGAAAAACACGTTTTGAAAAGTGTACTGTTACTGCCCCATAACTTACATGGGGTTGACCAAACTTGCAGAAACATGTTTATTTCTGCTGAAAAACATGTTTTGACACTTTCAGCACACTGGGGTTAAGATCTGAGTGTGTGGGCTCTTCTGAGCCTTGCTGCTACATGGGGATTCAGTTGTCTGAAAAAACGCGTTTATTTCGGGCTGAAAAACACGTTTTGCAGAGTGTACTGTTACTGCCCCATAACTTACATGGGGTTGACCAAACTTGCAGAAACATGTTTATTTCTGCTGAAAAACACGTTTTGACCCTTTCTGCACACTGGGGTTAAGATCTGAGTGTGTGGGCTCTTCTGAGCCTTGCTGCTACATGGGTATTCAGTTGTCTGAAAAAACGCGTTTATTTCGGGCTGAAAAACACGTTTTGAAAAGTGTACTGTTACTGCCCCATAACTTACATGGGGTTGACCAAACTTGCAGAAACATGTTTATTTCTGCTGAAAAACATGTTTTGACACTTTCAGCACACTGGGGTTAAGATCTGAGTGTGTGGGCTCTTCTGAGCCTTGTTGCTACATGGGGATTCAGTTGTCTGAAAAAACGCGTTTATTTCGGGCTGAAAAACACGTTTTGAAAAGTGTACTGTTACTGCCCCATAACTTACATGGGGTTGACCAAACTTGCAGAAACATGTTTATTTCTGCTGAAAAACATGTTTTGACACTTTCAGCACACTGGGGTTAAGATCTGAGTGTGTGGGCTCTTCTGAGCCTTGCTGCTACATGGGTATTCAGTTGTCTGAAAAAACGCGTTTATTTCGGGCTGAAAAACACGTTTTGAAAAGTGTACTGTTACTGCCCCATAACTTACATGGGGTTGACCAAACTTGCAGAAACATGTTTATTTCTGCTGAAAAACATGTTTTGACACTTTCAGCACACTGGTGTTAAGATCTGAGTGTGTGGGCTCTTCTGAGCCTTGTTGCTACATGGGGATTCAGTTGTCTGAAAAAACGCGTTTATTTCGGGCTGAAAAACACGTTTTGAAAAGTGTACTGTTACTGCCCCATAACTTACATGGGGTTGACCAAACTTGCAGAAACATGTTTATTTCTGCTGAAAAACATGTTTTGACACTTTCAGCACACTGGGGTTAAGATCTGAGTGTGTGGGCTCTTCTGAGCCTTGTTGCTACATGGGGATTCAGTTGTCTGAAAAAACGCGTTTATTTCGGGCTGAAAAACACGTTTTGAAAAGTGTACTGTTACTGCCCCATAACTTACATGGGGTTGACCAAACTTGCAGAAACATGTTTATTTCTGCTGAAAAACATTTTTTGACACTTTCAGCACACTGGGGTTAAGATCTGAGTGTGTGGGCTCTTCTGAGCCTTGTTGCTACATGGGGATTCAGTTGTCTGAAAAAACGCGTTTATTTCGGGCTGAAAAACACGTTTTGAAAAGTGTACTGTTACTGCCCCATAACTTACATGGGGTTGACCAAACTTGCAGAAACATGTTTATTTCTGCTGAAAAACATGTTTTGACACTTTCAGCACACTGGGGTTAAGATCTGAGTGTGTGGGCTATTCTGAGCCTTGCTGCTACATGGGTATTCAGTTGTCTGAAAAAACGCGTTTATTTCGGGCTGAAAAACACGTTTTGAAAAGTGTACTGTTACTGCCCCATAACTTACATGGGGTTGACCAAACTTGCAGAAACATGTTTATTTCTGCTGAAAAACATGTTTTGACACTTTCAGCACACTGGGGTTAAGATCTGAGTGTGTGGGCTCTTCTGAGCCTTACTGCTACATGGGGATTCAGTTGTCTGAAAAAACGCGTTTATTTCGGGCTGAAAAACACGTTTTGCAGAGTGTACTGTTACTGCCCCATAACTTACATGGGGTTGACCAAACTTGCAGAAACATGTTTATTTCTGCTGAAAAACACGTTTTGACCCTTTCTGCACACTGGGGTTAAGATCTGAGTGTGTGGGCTCTTCTGAGCCTTGCTGCTACATGGGTATTCAGTTGTCTGAAAAAACGCGTTTATTTCGGGCTGAAAAACACGTTTTGAAAAGTGTACTGTTACTGCCCCATAACTTACATGGGGTTGACCAAACTTGCAGAAACATGTTTATTTCTGCTGAAAAACACGTTTTGACCCTTTCTGCACACTGGGGTTAAGATCTGAGTGTGTGGGCTCTTCTGAGCCTTGCTGCTACATGGGTATTCAGTTGTCTGAAAAAACGCGTTTATTTCGGGCTGAAAAACACGTTTTGAAAAGTGTACTGTTACTGCCCCATAACTTACATGGGGTTGACCAAACTTGCAGAAACATGTTTATTTCTGCTGAAAAACATGTTTTGACACTTTCAGCACACTGGGGTTAAGATCTGAGTGTGTGGGCTCTTCTGAGCCTTGTTGCTACATGGGGATTCAGTTGTCTGAAAAAACGCGTTTATTTCGGGCTGAAAAACACGTTTTGAAAAGTGTACTGTTACTGCCCCATAACTTACATGGGGTTGACCAAACTTGCAGAAACATGTTTATTTCTGCTGAAAAACATGTTTTGACACTTTCAGCACACTGGGGTTAAGAGCTGAGTGTGTGGGCTCTTCTGAGCCTTGCTGCTACATGGGTATTCAGTTGTCTGAAAAAACGCGTTTATTTCGGGCTGAAAAACACGTTTTGAAAAGTGTACTGTTACTGCCCCATAACTTACATGGGGTTGACCAAACTTGCAGAAACATGTTTATTTCTGCTGAAAAACATGTTTTGACACTTTCAGCACACTGGGGTTAAGATCTGAGTGTGTGGGCTCTTCTGAGCCTTGTTGCTACATGGGGATTCAGTTGTCTGAAAAAACGCGTTTATTTCGGGCTGAAAAACAAGTTTTGAAAAGTGTACTGTTACTGCCCCATAACTTACATGGGGTTGACCAAACTTGCAGAAACATGTTTATTTCTGCTAAAAAACATGTTTTGACACTTTCAGCACACTGGGGTTAAGATCTGAGTGTGTGGGCTCTTCTGAGCCTTGCTGCTACATGGGGATTCAGTTGTCTGAAAAAACGCGTTTATTTCGGGCTGAAAAACACGTTTTGCAGAGTGTACTGTTACTGCCCCATAACTTACATGGGATTGACCAAACTTGCAGAAACATGTTTATTTCTGCTGAAAAACACGTTTTGACCCTTTCTGCACACTGGGGTTAAGAGCTGAGTGTGTGGGCTCTTCTGAGACTTGCTGCTACATGGGTATTCAGTTGTCTGAAAAAACGCGTTTATTTCGGGCTGAAAAACACGTTTTGAAAAGTGTACTGTTACTGCCCCATAACTTACATGGGGTTGACCAAACTTGCAGAAACATGTTTATTTCTGCTGAAAAACATGTTTTGACACTTTCAGCACACTGGGGTTAAGATCTGAGTGTGTGGGCTCTTCTGAGCCTTGCTGCTACATGGGTATTCAGTTGTCTGAAAAAACGCGTTTATTTCGGGCTGAAAAACACGTTTTGAAAAGTGTACTGTTACTGCCCCATAACTTACATGGGGTTGACCAAACTTGCAGAAACATGTTTATTTCTGCTGAAAAACATGTTTTGAACCTTTCTGCACACTGGGGTTAAGATCTGAGTGTGTGGGCTCTTCTGAGCCTTGCTGCTACATGGGGATTCAGTTGTCTGAAAAAACGCGTTTATTTCGGGCTGAAAAACACGTTTTGCAGAGTGTACTGTTACTGCCCCATAACTTACATGGGGTTGACCAAACTTGCAGAAACATGTTTATTTCTGCTGAAAAACATGTTTTGACACTTTCAGCACACTGGGGTTAAGATCTGAGTGTGTGGGCTCTTCTGAGCCTTGTTGCTACATGGGGATTCAGTTGTCTGAAAAAACGCGTTTATTTCGGGCTGAAAAACACGTTTTGAAAAGTGTACTGTTACTGCCCCATAACTTACATGGGGTTGACCAAACTTGCAGAAACATGTTTATTTCTGCTGAAAAACATGTTTTGACACTTTCAGCACACTGGGGTTAAGATCTGAGTGTGTGGGCTCTTCTGAGCCTTGCTGCTACATGGGGATTCAGTTGTCTGAAAAAACGCGTTTATTTCGGGCTGAAAAACACGTTTTGCAGAGTGTACTGTTACTGCCCCATAACTTACATGGGATTGACCAAACTTGCAGAAACATGTTTATTTCTGCTGAAAAACACGTTTTGACCCTTTCTGCACACTGGGGTTAAGAGCTGAGTGTGTGGGCTCTTCTGAGCCTTGCTGCTACATGGGTATTCAGTTGTCTGAAAAAACGCGTTTATTTCGGGCTGAAAAACACGTTTTGAAAAGTGTACTGTTACTGCCCCATAACTTACATGGGGTTGACCAAACTTGCAGAAACATGTTTATTTCTGCTGAAAAACATGTTTTGACACTTTCAGCACACTGGGGTTAAGATCTGAGTGTGTGGGCTCTTCTGAGCCTTGTTGCTACATGGGGATTCAGTTGTCTGAAAAAACGCGTTTATTTCGGGCTGAAAAACACGTTTTGAAAAGTGTACTGTTACTGCCCCATAACTTACATGGGGTTGACCAAACTTGCAGAAACATGTTTATTTCTGCTGAAAAACATGTTTTGACACTTTCAGCACACTGGGGTTAAGAGCTGAGTGTGTGGGCTCTTCTGAGCCTTGCTGCTACATGGGTATTCAGTTGTCTGAAAAAACGCGTTTATTTCGGGCTGAAAAACACGTTTTGAAAAGTGTACTGTTACTGCCCCATAACTTACATGGGGTTGACCAAACTTGCAGAAACATGTTTATTTCTGCTGAAAAACATGTTTTGACACTTTCAGCACACTGGGGTTAAGATCTGAGTGTGTGGGCTCTTCTGAGCCTTGTTGCTACATGGGGATTCAGTTGTCTGAAAAAACGCGTTTATTTCGGGCTGAAAAACACGTTTTGAAAAGTGTACTGTTACTGCCCCATAACTTACATGGGGTTGACCAAACTTGCAGAAACATGTTTATTTCTGCTAAAAAACATGTTTTGACACTTTCAGCACACTGGGGTTAAGATCTGAGTGTGTGGGCTCTTCTGAGCCTTGCTGCTACATGGGGATTCAGTTGTCTGAAAAAACGCGTTTATTTCGGGCTGAAAAACACGTTTTGCAGAGTGTACTGTTACTGCCCCATAACTTACATGGGATTGACCAAACTTGCAGAAACATGTTTATTTCTGCTGAAAAACACGTTTTGACCCTTTCTGCACACTGGGGTTAAGAGCTGAGTGTGTGGGCTCTTCTGAGACTTGCTGCTACATGGGTATTCAGTTGTCTGAAAAAACGCGTTTATTTCGGGCTGAAAAACACGTTTTGAAAAGTGTACTGTTACTGCCCCATAACTTACATGGGGTTGACCAAACTTGCAGAAACATGTTTATTTCTGCTGAAAAACATGTTTTGACACTTTCAGCACACTGGGGTTAAGATCTGAGTGTGTGGGCTCTTCTGAGCCTTGTTGCTACATGGGGATTCAGTTGTCTGAAAAAACGCGTTTATTTCGGGCTGAAAAACACGTTTTGAAAAGTGTACTGTTACTGCCCCATAACTTACATGGGGTTGACCAAACTTGCAGAAACATGTTTATTTCTGCTGAAAAACATGTTTTGACACTTTCAGCACACTGGGGTTAAGATCTGAGTGTGTGGGCTCTTCTGAGCCTTGCTGCTACATGGGTATTCAGTTGTCTGAAAAAACGCGTTTATTTCGGGCTGAAAAACACGTTTTGAAAAGTGTACTGTTACTGCCCCATAACTTACATGGGGTTGACCAAACTTGCAGAAACATGTTTATTTCTGCTGAAAAACATGTTTTGAACCTTTCTGCACACTGGGGTTAAGATCTGAGTGTGTGGGCTCTTCTGAGCCTTGCTGCTACATGGGGATTCAGTTGTCTGAAAAAACGCGTTTATTTCGGGCTGAAAAACACGTTTTGCAGAGTGTACTGTTACTGCCCCATAACTTACATGGGGTTGACCAAACTTGCAGAAACATGTTTATTTCTGCTGAAAAACATGTTTTGACACTTTCAGCACACTGGGGTTAATATCTGAGTGTGTGGGCTCTTCTGAGCCTTGTTGCTACATGGGGATTCAGTTGTCTGAAAAAACGCGTTTATTTCGGGCTGAAAAACACGTTTTGAAAAGTGTACTGTTACTGCCCCATAACTTACATGGGGTTGACCAAACTTGCAGAAACATGTTTATTTCTGCTGAAAAACATGTTTTGACACTTTCAGCACACTGGGGTTAAGATCTGAGTGTGTGGGCTCTTCTGAGCCTTGCTGCTACATGGGGATTCAGTTGTCTGAAAAAACGCGTTTATTTCGGGCTGAAAAACACGTTTTGCAGAGTGTACTGTTACTGCCCCATAACTTACATGGGATTGACCAAACTTGCAGAAACATGTTTATTTCTGCTGAAAAACACGTTTTGACCCTTTCTGCACACTGGGGTTAAGAGCTGAGTGTGTGGGCTCTTCTGAGACTTGCTGCTACATGGGTATTCAGTTGTCTGAAAAAACGCGTTTATTTCGGGCTGAAAAACACGTTTTGAAAAGTGTACTGTTACTGCCCCATAACTTACATGGGGTTGACCAAACTTGCAGAAACATGTTTATTTCTGCTGAAAAACATGTTTTGACACTTTCAGCACACTGGGGTTAAGATCTGAGTGTGTGGGCTCTTCTGAGCCTTGTTGCTACATGGGGATTCAGTTGTCTGAAAAAACGCGTTTATTTCGGGCTGAAAAACACGTTTTGAAAAGTGTACTGTTACTGCCCCATAACTTACATGGGGTTGACCAAACTTGCAGAAACATGTTTATTTCTGCTGAAAAACATGTTTTGACACTTTCAGCACACTGGGGTTAAGATCTGAGTGTGTGGGCTCTTCTGAGCCTTGCTGCTACATGGGTATTCAGTTGTCTGAAAAAACGCGTTTATTTCGGGCTGAAAAACACGTTTTGAAAAGTGTACTGTTACTGCCCCATAACTTACATGGGGTTGACCAAACTTGCATAAACATGTTTATTTCTGCTGAAAAACACGTTTTGACCCTTTCTGCACACTGGGGTTAAGATCTGAGTGTGTGGGCTCTTCTGAGCCTTGCTGCTACATGGGTATTCAGTTGTCTGAAAAAACGCGTTTATTTCGGGCTGAAAAACACGTTTTGAAAAGTGTACTGTTACTGCCCCATAACTTACATGGGGTTGACCAAACTTGCAGAAACATGTTTATTTCTGCTGAAAAACATGTTTTGACACTTTCAGCACACTGGGGTTAAGATCTGAGTGTGTGGGCTCTTCTGAGCCTTGCTGCTACATGGGGATTCAGTTGTCTGAAAAAACGCGTTTATTTCGGGCTGAAAAACACGTTTTGCAGAGTGTACTGTTACTGCCCCATAACTTACATGGGATTGACCAAACTTGCAGAAACATGTTTATTTCTGCTGAAAAACACGTTTTGACCCTTTCTGCACACTGGGGTTAAGAGCTGAGTGTGTGGGCTCTTCTGAGACTTGCTGCTACATGGGTATTCAGTTGTCTGAAAAAACGCGTTTATTTCGGGCTGAAAAACACGTTTTGAAAAGTGTACTGTTACTGCCCCATAACTTACATGGGGTTGACCAAACTTGCAGAAACATGTTTATTTCTGCTGAAAAACATGTTTTGACACTTTCAGCACACTGGGGTTAAGATCTGAGTGTGTGGGCTCTTCTGAGCCTTGTTGCTACATGGGGATTCAGTTGTCTGAAAAAACGCGTTTATTTCGGGCTGAAAAACACGTTTTGAAAAGTGTACTGTTACTGCCCCATAACTTACATGGGGTTGACCAAACTTGCAGAAACATGTTTATTTCTGCTGAAAAACATGTTTTGACACTTTCAGCACACTGGGGTTAAGATCTGAGTGTGTGGGCTCTTCTGAGCCTTGCTGCTACATGGGTATTCAGTTGTCTGAAAAAACGCGTTTATTTCGGGCTGAAAAACACGTTTTGAAAAGTGTACTGTTACTGCCCCATAACTTACATGGGGTTGACCAAACTTGCAGAAACATGTTTATTTCTGCTGAAAAACATGTTTTGACACTTTCAGCACACTGGTGTTAAGATCTGAGTGTGTGGGCTCTTCTGAGCCTTGTTGCTACATGGGGATTCAGTTGTCTGAAAAAAAGCGTTTATTTCGGGCTGAAAAACACGTTTTGAAAAGTGTACTGTTACTGCCCCATAACTTACATGGGGTTGACCAAACTTGCAGAAACATGTTTATTTCTGCTGAAAAACATGTTTTGACACTTTCAGCACACTGGGGTTAAGATCTGAGTGTGTGGGCTCTTCTGAGCCTTGTTGCTACATGGGGATTCAGTTGTCTGAAAAAACGCGTTTATTTCGGGCTGAAAAACACGTTTTGAAAAGTGTACTGTTACTGCCCCATAACTTACATGGGGTTGACCAAACTTGCAGAAACATGTTTATTTCTGCTGAAAAACATGTTTTGACACTTTCAGCACACTGGGGTTAAGATCTGAGTGTGTGGGCTCTTCTGAGCCTTGTTGCTACATGGGGATTCAGTTGTCTGAAAAAACGCGTTTATTTCGGGCTGAAAAACACGTTTTGAAAAGTGTACTGTTACTGCCCCATAACTTACATGGGGTTGACCAAACTTGCAGAAACATGTTTATTTCTGCTGAAAAACATGTTTTGACACTTTCAGCACACTGGGGTTAAGATCTGAGTGTGTGGGCTATTCTGAGCCTTGCTGCTACATGGGTATTCAGTTGTCTGAAAAAACGCGTTTATTTCGGGCTGAAAAACACGTTTTGAAAAGTGTACTGTTACTGCCCCATAACTTACATGGGGTTGACCAAACTTGCAGAAACATGTTTATTTCTGCTGAAAAACATGTTTTGACACTTTCAGCACACTGGGGTTAAGATCTGAGTGTGTGGGCTCTTCTGAGCCTTACTGCTACATGGGGATTCAGTTGTCTGAAAAAACGCGTTTATTTCGGGCTGAAAAACACGTTTTGCAGAGTGTACTGTTACTGCCCCATAACTTACATGGGGTTGACCAAACTTGCAGAAACATGTTTATTTCTGCTGAAAAACACGTTTTGACCCTTTCTGCACACTGGGGTTAAGATCTGAGTGTGTGGGCTCTTCTGAGCCTTGCTGCTACATGGGTATTCAGTTGTCTGAAAAAACGCGTTTATTTCGGGCTGAAAAACACGTTTTGAAAAGTGTACTGTTACTGCCCCATAACTTACATGGGGTTGACCAAACTTGCAGAAACATGTTTATTTCTGCTGAAAAACATGTTTTGACACTTTCAGCACACTGGGGTTAAGATCTGAGTGTGTGGGCTCTTCTGAGCCTTGCTGCTACATGGGGATTCAGTTGTCTGAAAAAACGCGTTTATTTCGGGCTGAAAAACACGTTTTGCAGAGTGTACTGTTACTGCCCCATAACTTACATGGGGTTGACCAAACTTGCAGAAACATGTTTATTTCTGCTGAAAAACACGTTTTGACCCTTTCTGCACACTGGGGTTAAGATCTGAGTGTGTGGGCTCTTCTGAGCCTTGCTGCTACATGGGTATTCAGTTGTCTGAAAAAACGCGTTTATTTCGGGCTGAAAAACACGTTTTGAAAAGTGTACTGTTACTGCCCCATAACTTACATGGGGTTGACCAAACTTGCAGAAACATGTTTATTTCTGCTGAAAAACATGTTTTGACACTTTCAGCACACTGGGGTTAAGATCTGAGTGTGTGGGCTCTTCTGAGCCTTGTTGCTACATGGGGATTCAGTTGTCTGAAAAAACGCGTTTATTTCGGGCTGAAAAACACGTTTTGAAAAGTGTACTGTTACTGCCCCATAACTTACATGGGGTTGACCAAACTTGCAGAAACATGTTTATTTCTGCTGAAAAACATGTTTTGACACTTTCAGCACACTGGGGTTAAGATCTGAGTGTGTGGGCTCTTCTGAGCCTTGCTGCTACATGGGTATTCAGTTGTCTGAAAAAACGCGTTTATTTCGGGCTGAAAAACACGTTTTGAAAAGTGTACTGTTACTGCCCCATAACTTACATGGGGTTGACCAAACTTGCAGAAACATGTTTATTTCTGCTGAAAAACATGTTTTGACACTTTCAGCACACTGGGGTTAAGATCTGAGTGTGTGGGCTCTTCTGAGCCTTGTTGCTACATGGGGATTCAGTTGTCTGAAAAAACGCGTTTATTTCGGGCTGAAAAACACGTTTTGAAAAGTGTACTGTTACTGCCCCATAACTTACATGGGGTTGACCAAACTTGCAGAAACATGTTTATTTCTGCTGAAAAACATGTTTTGACACTTTCAGCACACTGGGGTTAAGATCTGAGTGTGTGGGCTCTTCTGAGCCTTGCTGCTACATGGGTATTCAGTTGTCTGAAAAAACGCGTTTATTTCGGGCTGAAAAACACGTTTTGAAAAGTGTACTGTTACTGCCCCATAACTTACATGGGGTTGACCAAACTTGCATAAACATGTTTATTTCTGCTGAAAAACACGTTTTGACCCTTTCTGCACACTGGGGTTAAGATCTGAGTGTGTGGGCTCTTCTGAGCCTTGCTGCTACATGGGTATTCAGTTGTCTGAAAAAACGCGTTTATTTCGGGCTGAAAAACACGTTTTGAAAAGTGTACTGTTACTGCCCCATAACTTACATGGGGTTGACCAAACTTGCAGAAACATGTTTATTTCTTCTGAAAAACATGTTTTGACACTTTCAGCACACTGGGGTTAAGATCTGAGTGTGTGGGCTCTTCTGAGCCTTGCTGCTACATGGGGATTCAGTTGTCTGAAAAAACGCGTTTATTTCGGGCTGAAAAACACGTTTTGCAGAGTGTACTGTTACTGCCCCATAACTTACATGGGATTGACCAAACTTGCAGAAACATGTTTATTTCTGCTGAAAAACACGTTTTGACCCTTTCTGCACACTGGGGTTAAGAGCTGAGTGTGTGGGCTCTTCTGAGACTTGCTGCTACATGGGTATTCAGTTGTCTGAAAAAACGCGTTTATTTCGGGCTGAAAAACACGTTTTGAAAAGTGTACTGTTACTGCCCCATAACTTACATGGGGTTGACCAAACTTGCAGAAACATGTTTATTTCTGCTGAAAAACATGTTTTGACACTTTCAGCACACTGGGGTTAAGATCTGAGTGTGTGGGCTCTTCTGAGCCTTGTTGCTACATGGGGATTCAGTTGTCTGAAAAAACGCGTTTATTTCGGGCTGAAAAACACGTTTTGAAAAGTGTACTGTTACTGCCCCATAACTTACATGGGGTTGACCAAACTTGCAGAAACATGTTTATTTCTGCTGAAAAACATGTTTTGACACTTTCAGCACACTGGGGTTAAGATCTGAGTGTGTGGGCTCTTCTGAGCCTTGCTGCTACATGGGTATTCAGTTGTCTGAAAAAACGCGTTTATTTCGGGCTGAAAAACACGTTTTGAAAAGTGTACTGTTACTGCCCCATAACTTACATGGGGTTGACCAAACTTGCAGAAACATGTTTATTTCTGCTGAAAAACATGTTTTGACACTTTCAGCACACTGGTGTTAAGATCTGAGTGTGTGGGCTCTTCTGAGCCTTGTTGCTACATGGGGATTCAGTTGTCTGAAAAAACGCGTTTATTTCGGGCTGAAAAACACGTTTTGAAAAGTGTACTGTTACTGCCCCATAACTTACATGGGGTTGACCAAACTTGCAGAAACATGTTTATTTCTGCTGAAAAACATGTTTTGACACTTTCAGCACACTGGGGTTAAGATCTGAGTGTGTGGGCTCTTCTGAGCCTTGTTGCTACATGGGGATTCAGTTGTCTGAAAAAACGCGTTTATTTCGGGCTGAAAAACACGTTTTGAAAAGTGTACTGTTACTGCCCCATAACTTACATGGGGTTGACCAAACTTGCAGAAACATGTTTATTTCTGCTGAAAAACATGTTTTGACACTTTCAGCACACTGGGGTTAAGATCTGAGTGTGTGGGCTCTTCTGAGCCTTGTTGCTACATGGGGATTCAGTTGTCTGAAAAAACGCGTTTATTTCGGGCTGAAAAACACGTTTTGAAAAGTGTACTGTTACTGCCCCATAACTTACATGGGGTTGACCAAACTTGCAGAAACATGTTTATTTCTGCTGAAAAACATGTTTTGACACTTTCAGCACACTGGGGTTAAGATCTGAGTGTGTGGGCTATTCTGAGCCTTGCTGCTACATGGGTATTCAGTTGTCTGAAAAAACGCGTTTATTTCGGGCTGAAAAACACGTTTTGAAAAGTGTACTGTTACTGCCCCATAACTTACATGGGGTTGACCAAACTTGCAGAAACATGTTTATTTCTGCTGAAAAACATGTTTTGACACTTTCAGCACACTGGGGTTAAGATCTGAGTGTGTGGGCTCTTCTGAGCCTTACTGCTACATGGGGATTCAGTTGTCTGAAAAAACGCGTTTATTTCGGGCTGAAAAACACGTTTTGCAGAGTGTACTGTTACTGCCCCATAACTTACATGGGGTTGACCAAACTTGCAGAAACATGTTTATTTCTGCTGAAAAACACGTTTTGACCCTTTCTGCACACTGGGGTTAAGATCTGAGTGTGTGGGCTCTTCTGAGCCTTGCTGCTACATGGGTATTCAGTTGTCTGAAAAAACGCGTTTATTTCGGGCTGAAAAACACGTTTTGAAAAGTGTACTGTTACTGCCCCATAACTTACATGGGGTTGACCAAACTTGCAGAAACATGTTTATTTCTGCTGAAAAACATGTTTTGACACTTTCAGCACACTGGGGTTAAGATCTGAGTGTGTGGGCTCTTCTGAGCCTTGCTGCTACATGGGGATTCAGTTGTCTGAAAAAACGCGTTTATTTCGGGCTGAAAAACACGTTTTGCAGAGTGTACTGTTACTGCCCCATAACTTACATGGGGTTGACCAAACTTGCAGAAACATGTTTATTTCTGCTGAAAAACACGTTTTGACCCTTTCTGCACACTGGGGTTAAGATCTGAGTGTGTGGGCTCTTCTGAGCCTTGCTGCTACATGGGTATTCAGTTGTCTGAAAAAACGCGTTTATTTCGGGCTGAAAAACACGTTTTGAAAAGTGTACTGTTACTGCCCCATAACTTACATGGGGTTGACCAAACTTGCAGAAACATGTTTATTTCTGCTGAAAAACATGTTTTGACACTTTCAGCACACTGGGGTTAAGATCTGAGTGTGTGGGCTCTTCTGAGCCTTGTTGCTACATGGGGATTCAGTTGTCTGAAAAAACGCGTTTATTTCGGGCTGAAAAACACGTTTTGAAAAGTGTACTGTTACTGCCCCATAACTTACATGGGGTTGACCAAACTTGCAGAAACATGTTTATTTCTGCTGAAAAACATGTTTTGACACTTTCAGCACACTGGGGTTAAGATCTGAGTGTGTGGGCTCTTCTGAGCCTTGCTGCTACATGGGTATTCAGTTGTCTGAAAAAACGCGTTTATTTCGGGCTGAAAAACACGTTTTGAAAAGTGTACTGTTACTGCCCCATAACTTACATGGGGTTGACCAAACTTGCAGAAACATGTTTATTTCTGCTGAAAAACATGTTTTGAACCTTTCTGCACACTGGGGTTAAGATCTGAGTGTGTGGGCTCTTCTGAGCCTTGCTGCTACATGGGGATTCAGTTGTCTGAAAAAACGCGTTTATTTCGGGCTGAAAAACACGTTTTGCAGAGTGTACTGTTACTGCCCCATAACTTACATGGGGTTGACCAAACTTGCAGAAACATGTTTATTTCTGCTGAAAAACATGTTTTGACACTTTCAGCACACTGGGGTTAAGATCTGAGTGTGTGGGCTCTTCTGAGCCTTGTTGCTACATGGGGATTCAGTTGTCTGAAAAAACGCGTTTATTTCGGGCTGAAAAACACGTTTTGAAAAGTGTACTGTTACTGCCCCATAACTTACATGGGGTTGACCAAACTTGCAGAAACATGTTTATTTCTGCTGAAAAACATGTTTTGACACTTTCAGCACACTGGGGTTAAGATCTGAGTGTGTGGGCTCTTCTGAGCCTTGCTGCTACATGGGGATTCAGTTGTCTGAAAAAACGCGTTTATTTCGGGCTGAAAAACACGTTTTGCAGAGTGTACTGTTACTGCCCCATAACTTACATGGGATTGACCAAACTTGCAGAAACATGTTTATTTCTGCTGAAAAACACGTTTTGACCCTTTCTGCACACTGGGGTTAAGAGCTGAGTGTGTGGGCTCTTCTGAGACTTGCTGCTACATGGGTATTCAGTTGTCTGAAAAAACGCGTTTATTTCGGGCTGAAAAACACGTTTTGAAAAGTGTACTGTTACTGCCCCATAACTTACATGGGGTTGACCAAACTTGCAGAAACATGTTTATTTCTGCTGAAAAACATGTTTTGACACTTTCAGCACACTGGGGTTAAGATCTGAGTGTGTGGGCTCTTCTGAGCCTTGTTGCTACATGGGGATTCAGTTGTCTGAAAAAACGCGTTTATTTCGGGCTGAAAAACACGTTTTGAAAAGTGTACTGTTACTGCCCCATAACTTACATGGGGTTGACCAAACTTGCAGAAACATGTTTATTTCTGCTGAAAAACATGTTTTGACACTTTCAGCACACTGGGGTTAAGATCTGAGTGTGTGGGCTCTTCTGAGCCTTGCTGCTACATGGGGATTCAGTTGTCTGAAAAAACGCGTTTATTTCGGGCTGAAAAACACGTTTTGCAGAGTGTACTGTTACTGCCCCATAACTTACATGGGGTTGACCAAACTTGCAGAAACATGTTTATTTCTGCTGAAAAACATGTTTTGACACTTTCAGCACACTGGGGTTAAGATCTGAGTGTGTGGGCTCTTCTGAGCCTTGTTGCTACATGGGGATTCAGTTGTCTGAAAAAACGCGTTTATTTCGGGCTGAAAAACACGTTTTGAAAAGTGTACTGTTACTGCCCCATAACTTACATGGGGTTGACCAAACTTGCAGAAACATGTTTATTTCTGCTGAAAAACATGTTTTGACACTTTCAGCACACTGGGGTTAAGATCTGAGTGTGTGGGCTCTTCTGAGCCTTGTTGCTACATGGGGATTCAGTTGTCTGAAAAAACGCGTTTATTTCGGGCTGAAAAACACGTTTTGAAAAGTGTACTGTTACTGCCCCATAACTTACATGGGGTTGACCAAACTTGCAGAAACATGTTTATTTCTGCTGAAAAACATGTTTTGACACTTTCAGCACACTGGGGTTAAGATCTGAGTGTGTGGGCTCTTCTGAGCCTTGTTGCTACATGGGGATTCAGTTGTCTGAAAAAACGCGTTTATTTCGGGCTGAAAAACACGTTTTGAAAAGTGTACTGTTACTGCCCCATAACTTACATGGGGTTGACCAAACTTGCAGAAACATGTTTATTTCTGCTGAAAAACATGTTTTGACACTTTCAGCACACTGGGGTTAAGATCTGAGTGTGTGGGCTATTCTGAGCCTTGCTGCTACATGGGTATTCAGTTGTCTGAAAAAACGCGTTTATTTCGGGCTGAAAAACACGTTTTGAAAAGTGTACTGTTACTGCCCCATAACTTACATGGGGTTGACCAAACTTGCAGAAACATGTTTATTTCTGCTGAAAAACATGTTTTGACACTTTCAGCACACTGGGGTTAAGATCTGAGTGTGTGGGCTCTTCTGAGCCTTACTGCTACATGGGGATTCAGTTGTCTGAAAAAACGCGTTTATTTCGGGCTGAAAAACACGTTTTGCAGAGTGTACTGTTACTGCCCCATAACTTACATGGGGTTGACCAAACTTGCAGAAACATGTTTATTTCTGCTGAAAAACACGTTTTGACCCTTTCTGCACACTGGGGTTAAGATCTGAGTGTGTGGGCTCTTCTGAGCCTTGCTGCTACATGGGTATTCAGTTGTCTGAAAAAACGCGTTTATTTCGGGCTGAAAAACACGTTTTGAAAAGTGTACTGTTACTGCCCCATAACTTACATGGGGTTGACCAAACTTGCAGAAACATGTTTATTTCTGCTGAAAAACATGTTTTGACACTTTCAGCACACTGGGGTTAAGATCTGAGTGTGTGGGCTCTTCTGAGCCTTGCTGCTACATGGGGATTCAGTTGTCTGAAAAAACGCGTTTATTTCGGGCTGAAAAACACGTTTTGCAGAGTGTACTGTTACTGCCCCATAACTTACATGGGGTTGACCAAACTTGCAGAAACATGTTTATTTCTGCTGAAAAACACGTTTTGACCCTTTCTGCACACTGGGGTTAAGATCTGAGTGTGTGGGCTCTTCTGAGCCTTGCTGCTACATGGGTATTCAGTTGTCTGAAAAAACGCGTTTATTTCGGGCTGAAAAACACGTTTTGAAAAGTGTACTGTTACTGCCCCATAACTTACATGGGGTTGACCAAACTTGCAGAAACATGTTTATTTCTGCTGAAAAACATGTTTTGACACTTTCAGCACACTGGGGTTAAGATCTGAGTGTGTGGGCTCTTCTGAGCCTTGTTGCTACATGGGGATTCAGTTGTCTGAAAAAACGCGTTTATTTCGGGCTGAAAAACACGTTTTGAAAAGTGTACTGTTACTGCCCCATAACTTACATGGGGTTGACCAAACTTGCAGAAACATGTTTATTTCTGCTGAAAAACATGTTTTGACACTTTCAGCACACTGGGGTTAAGAGCTGAGTGTGTGGGCTCTTCTGAGCCTTGCTGCTACATGGGTATTCAGTTGTCTGAAAAAACGCGTTTATTTCGGGCTGAAAAACACGTTTTGAAAAGTGTACTGTTACTGCCCCATAACTTACATGGGGTTGACCAAACTTGCAGAAACATGTTTATTTCTGCTGAAAAACATGTTTTGACACTTTCAGCACACTGGGGTTAAGATCTGAGTGTGTGGGCTCTTCTGAGCCTTGTTGCTACATGGGGATTCAGTTGTCTGAAAAAACGCGTTTATTTCGGGCTGAAAAACACGTTTTGAAAAGTGTACTGTTACTGCCCCATAACTTACATGGGGTTGACCAAACTTGCAGAAACATGTTTATTTCTGCTAAAAAACATGTTTTGACACTTTCAGCACACTGGGGTTAAGATCTGAGTGTGTGGGCTCTTCTGAGCCTTGCTGCTACATGGGGATTCAGTTGTCTGAAAAAACGCGTTTATTTCGGGCTGAAAAACACGTTTTGCAGAGTGTACTGTTACTGCCCCATAACTTACATGGGATTGACCAAACTTGCAGAAACATGTTTATTTCTGCTGAAAAACACGTTTTGACCCTTTCTGCACACTGGGGTTAAGAGCTGAGTGTGTGGGCTCTTCTGAGACTTGCTGCTACATGGGTATTCAGTTGTCTGAAAAAACGCGTTTATTTCGGGCTGAAAAACACGTTTTGAAAAGTGTACTGTTACTGCCCCATAACTTACATGGGGTTGACCAAACTTGCAGAAACATGTTTATTTCTGCTGAAAAACATGTTTTGACACTTTCAGCACACTGGGGTTAAGATCTGAGTGTGTGGGCTCTTCTGAGCCTTGTTGCTACATGGGGATTCAGTTGTCTGAAAAAACGCGTTTATTTCGGGCTGAAAAACACGTTTTGAAAAGTGTACTGTTACTGCCCCATAACTTACATGGGGTTGACCAAACTTGCAGAAACATGTTTATTTCTGCTGAAAAACATGTTTTGACACTTTCAGCACACTGGGGTTAAGATCTGAGTGTGTGGGCTCTTCTGAGCCTTGCTGCTACATGGGTATTCAGTTGTCTGAAAAAACGCGTTTATTTCGGGCTGAAAAACACGTTTTGAAAAGTGTACTGTTACTGCCCCATAACTTACATGGGGTTGACCAAACTTGCAGAAACATGTTTATTTCTGCTGAAAAACATGTTTTGAACCTTTCTGCACACTGGGGTTAAGATCTGAGTGTGTGGGCTCTTCTGAGCCTTGCTGCTACATGGGGATTCAGTTGTCTGAAAAAACGCGTTTATTTCGGGCTGAAAAACACGTTTTGCAGAGTGTACTGTTACTGCCCCATAACTTACATGGGGTTGACCAAACTTGCAGAAACATGTTTATTTCTGCTGAAAAACATGTTTTGACACTTTCAGCACACTGGGGTTAAGATCTGAGTGTGTGGGCTCTTCTGAGCCTTGTTGCTACATGGGGATTCAGTTGTCTGAAAAAACGCGTTTATTTCGGGCTGAAAAACACGTTTTGAAAAGTGTACTGTTACTGCCCCATAACTTACATGGGGTTGACCAAACTTGCAGAAACATGTTTATTTCTGCTGAAAAACATGTTTTGACACTTTCAGCACACTGGGGTTAAGATCTGAGTGTGTGGGCTCTTCTGAGCCTTGCTGCTACATGGGGATTCAGTTGTCTGAAAAAACGCGTTTATTTCGGGCTGAAAAACACGTTTTGCAGAGTGTACTGTTACTGCCCCATAACTTACATGGGATTGACCAAACTTGCAGAAACATGTTTATTTCTGCTGAAAAACACGTTTTGACCCTTTCTGCACACTGGGGTTAAGAGCTGAGTGTGTGGGCTCTTCTGAGACTTGCTGCTACATGGGTATTCAGTTGTCTGAAAAAACGCGTTTATTTCGGGCTGAAAAACACGTTTTGAAAAGTGTACTGTTACTGCCCCATAACTTACATGGGGTTGACCAAACTTGCAGAAACATGTTTATTTCTGCTGAAAAACATGTTTTGACACTTTCAGCACACTGGGGTTAAGATCTGAGTGTGTGGGCTCTTCTGAGCCTTGTTGCTACATGGGGATTCAGTTGTCTGAAAAAACGCGTTTATTTCGGGCTGAAAAACACGTTTTGAAAAGTGTACTGTTACTGCCCCATAACTTACATGGGGTTGACCAAACTTGCAGAAACATGTTTATTTCTGCTGAAAAACATGTTTTGACACTTTCAGCACACTGGGGTTAAGATCTGAGTGTGTGGGCTCTTCTGAGCCTTGCTGCTACATGGGTATTCAGTTGTCTGAAAAAACGCGTTTATTTCGGGCTGAAAAACACGTTTTGAAAAGTGTACTGTTACTGCCCCATAACTTACATGGGGTTGACCAAACTTGCAGAAACATGTTTATTTCTGCTGAAAAACACGTTTTGACCCTTTCTGCACACTGGGGTTAAGATCTGAGTGTGTGGGCTCTTCTGAGCCTTGCTGCTACATGGGTATTCAGTTGTCTGAAAAAACGCGTTTATTTCGGGCTGAAAAACACGTTTTGAAAAGTGTACTGTTACTGCCCCATAACTTACATGGGGTTGACCAAACTTGCAGAAACATGTTTATTTCTGCTGAAAAACATGTTTTGACACTTTCAGCACACTGGGGTTAAGATCTGAGTGTGTGGGCTCTTCTGAGCCTTGCTGCTACATGGGGATTCAGTTGTCTGAAAAAACGCGTTTATTTCGGGCTGAAAAACACGTTTTGCAGAGTGTACTGTTACTGCCCCATAACTTACATGGGATTGACCAAACTTGCAGAAACATGTTTATTTCTGCTGAAAAACACGTTTTGACCCTTTCTGCACACTGGGGTTAAGAGCTGAGTGTGTGGGCTCTTCTGAGACTTGCTGCTACATGGGTATTCAGTTGTCTGAAAAAACGCGTTTATTTCGGGCTGAAAAACACGTTTTGAAAAGTGTACTGTTACTGCCCCATAACTTACATGGGGTTGACCAAACTTGCAGAAACATGTTTATTTCTGCTGAAAAACATGTTTTGACACTTTCAGCACACTGGGGTTAAGATCTGAGTGTGTGGGCTCTTCTGAGCCTTGTTGCTACATGGGGATTCAGTTGTCTGAAAAAACGCGTTTATTTCGGGCTGAAAAACACGTTTTGAAAAGTGTACTGTTACTGCCCCATAACTTACATGGGGTTGACCAAACTTGCAGAAACATGTTTATTTCTGCTGAAAAACATGTTTTGACACTTTCAGCACACTGGGGTTAAGATCTGAGTGTGTGGGCTCTTCTGAGCCTTGTTGCTACATGGGGATTCAGTTGTCTGAAAAAACGCGTTTATTTCGGGCTGAAAAACACGTTTTGAAAAGTGTACTGTTACTGCCCCATAACTTACATGGGGTTGACCAAACTTGCAGAAACATGTTTATTTCTGCTGAAAAACATGTTTTGACACTTTCAGCACACTGGGGTTAAGATCTGAGTGTGTGGGCTCTTCTGAGCCTTGCTGCTACATGGGTATTCAGTTGTCTGAAAAAACGCGTTTATTTCGGGCTGAAAAACACGTTTTGAAAAGTGTACTGTTACTGCCCCATAACTTACATGGGGTTGACCAAACTTGCAGAAACATGTTTATTTCTGCTGAAAAACATGTTTTGACACTTTCAGCACACTGGTGTTAAGATCTGAGTGTGTGGGCTCTTCTGAGCCTTGTTGCTACATGGGGATTCAGTTGTCTGAAAAAACGCGTTTATTTCGGGCTGAAAAACACGTTTTGAAAAGTGTACTGTTACTGCCCCATAACTTACATGGGGTTGACCAAACTTGCAGAAACATGTTTATTTCTGCTGAAAAACATGTTTTGACACTTTCAGCACACTGGGGTTAAGATCTGAGTGTGTGGGCTCTTCTGAGCCTTGTTGCTACATGGGGATTCAGTTGTCTGAAAAAACGCGTTTATTTCGGGCTGAAAAACACGTTTTGAAAAGTGTACTGTTACTGCCCCATAACTTACATGGGGTTGACCAAACTTGCAGAAACATGTTTATTTCTGCTGAAAAACATGTTTTGACACTTTCAGCACACTGGGGTTAAGATCTGAGTGTGTGGGCTCTTCTGAGCCTTGTTGCTACATGGGGATTCAGTTGTCTGAAAAAACGCGTTTATTTCGGGCTGAAAAACACGTTTTGAAAAGTGTACTGTTACTGCCCCATAACTTACATGGGGTTGACCAAACTTGCAGAAACATGTTTATTTCTGCTGAAAAACATGTTTTGACACTTTCAGCACACTGGGGTTAAGATCTGAGTGTGTGGGCTCTTCTGAGCCTTACTGCTACATGGGGATTCAGTTGTCTGAAAAAACGCGTTTATTTCGGGCTGAAAAACACGTTTTGAAAAGTGTACTGTTACTGCCCCATAACTTACATGGGGTTGACCAAACTTGCAGAAACATGTTTATTTCTGCTGAAAAACATGTTTTGACACTTTCAGCACACTGGGGTTAAGATCTGAGTGTGTGGGCTCTTCTGAGCCTTGTTGCTACATGGGGATTCAGTTGTCTGAAAAAACGCGTTTATTTCGGGCTGAAAAACACGTTTTGAAAAGTGTACTGTTACTGCCCCATAACTTACATGGGGTTGACCAAACTTGCAGAAACATGTTTATTTCTGCTGAAAAACATGTTTTGACACTTTCAGCACACTGGGGTTAAGATCTGAGTGTGTGGGCTCTTCTGAGCCTTGCTGCTACATGGGTATTCACTTGTCTGAAAAAACGCGTTTATTTCGGGCTGAAAAACACGTTTTGAAAAGTGTACTGTTACTGCCCCATAACTTACATGGGGTTGACCAAACTTGCAGAAACATGTTTATTTCTGCTGAAAAACATGTTTTGAACCTTTCTGCACACTGGGGTTAAGATCTGAGTGTGTGGGCTCTTCTGAGCCTTGCTGCTACATGGGGATTCAGTTGTCTGAAAAAACGCGTTTATTTCGGGCTGAAAAACACGTTTTGCAGAGTGTACTGTTACTGCCCCATAACTTACATGGGGTTGACCAAACTTGCAGAAACATGTTTATTTCTGCTGAAAAACATGTTTTGACACTTTCAGCACACTGGGGTTAAGATCTGAGTGTGTGGGCTCTTCTGAGCCTTGTTGCTACATGGGGATTCAGTTGTCTGAAAAAACGCGTTTATTTCGGGCTGAAAAACACGTTTTGAAAAGTGTACTGTTACTGCCCCATAACTTACATGGGGTTGACCAAACTTGCAGAAACATGTTTATTTCTGCTGAAAAACATGTTTTGACACTTTCAGCACACTGGGGTTAAGATCTGAGTGTGTGGGCTATTCTGAGCCTTGCTGCTACATGGGTATTCAGTTGTCTGAAAAAACGCGTTTATTTCGGGCTGAAAAACACGTTTTGAAAAGTGTACTGTTACTGCCCCATAACTTACATGGGGTTGACCAAACTTGCAGAAACATGTTTATTTCTGCTGAAAAACATGTTTTGACACTTTCAGCACACTGGGGTTAAGATCTGAGTGTGTGGGCTCTTCTGAGCCTTGTTGCTACATTGGGATTCAGTTGTCTGAAAAAACGCGTTTATTTCGGGCTGAAAAACACGTTTTGAAAAGTGTACTGTTACTGCCCCATAACTTACATGGGGTTGACCAAACTTGCAGAAACATGTTTATTTCTGCTGAAAAACATGTTTTGACACTTTCAGCACACTGGGGTTAAGATCTGAGTGTGTGGGCTCTTCTGAGCCTTGTTGCTACATGGGGATTCAGTTGTCTGAAAAAACGCGTTTATTTCGGGCTGAAAAACACGTTTTGAAAAGTGTACTGTTACTGCCCCATAACTTACATGGGGTTGACCAAACTTGCAGAAACATGTTTATTTCTGCTGAAAAACATGTTTTGACACTTTCAGCACACTGGGGTTAAGATCTGAGTGTGTGGGCTCTTCTGAGCCTTGTTGCTACATGGGGATTCAGTTGTCTGAAAAAACGCGTTTATTTCGGGCTGAAAAACACGTTTTGAAAAGTGTACTGTTACTGCCCCATAACTTACATGGGGTTGACCAAACTTGCAGAAACATGTTTATTTCTGCTGAAAAACATGTTTTGACACTTTCAGCACACTGGGGTTAAGATCTGAGTGTGTGGGCTCTTCTGAGCCTTACTGCTACATGGGGATTCAGTTGTCTGAAAAAACGCGTTTATTTCGGGCTGAAAAACACGTTTTGCAGAGTGTACTGTTACTGCCCCATAACTTACATGGGGTTGACCAAACTTGCAGAAACATGTTTATTTCTGCTGAAAAACACGTTTTGACCCTTTCTGCACACTGGGGTTAAGATCTGAGTGTGTGGGCTCTTCTGAGCCTTGCTGCTACATGGGTATTCAGTTGTCTGAAAAAACGCGTTTATTTCGGGCTGAAAAACACGTTTTGAAAAGTGTACTGTTACTGCCCCATAACTTACATGGGGTTGACCAAACTTGCAGAAACATGTTTATTTCTGCTGAAAAACATGTTTTGACACTTTCAGCACACTGGGGTTAAGATCTGAGTGTGTGGGCTCTTCTGAGCCTTGTTGCTACATGGGGATTCAGTTGTCTGAAAAAACGCGTTTATTTCGGGCTGAAAAACACGTTTTGAAAAGTGTACTGTTACTGCCCCATAACTTACATGGGGTTGACCAAACTTGCAGAAACATGTTTATTTCTGCTGAAAAACATGTTTTGACACTTTCAGCACACTGGGGTTAAGATCTGAGTGTGTGGGCTCTTCTGAGCCTTGCTGCTACATGGGTATTCACTTGTCTGAAAAAACGCGTTTATTTCGGGCTGAAAAACACGTTTTGAAAAGTGTACTGTTACTGCCCCATAACTTACATGGGGTTGACCAAACTTGCAGAAACATGTTTATTTCTGCTGAAAAACATGTTTTGAACCTTTCTGCACACTGGGGTTAAGATCTGAGTGTGTGGGCTCTTCTGAGCCTTGCTGCTACATGGGGATTCAGTTGTCTGAAAAAACGCGTTTATTTCGGGCTGAAAAACACGTTTTGCAGAGTGTACTGTTACTGCCCCATAACTTACATGGGGTTGACCAAACTTGCAGAAACATGTTTATTTCTGCTGAAAAACATGTTTTGACACTTTCAGCACACTGGGGTTAAGATCTGAGTGTGTGGGCTCTTCTGAGCCTTGTTGCTACATGGGGATTCAGTTGTCTGAAAAAACGCGTTTATTTCGGGCTGAAAAACACGTTTTGAAAAGTGTACTGTTACTGCCCCATAACTTACATGGGGTTGACCAAACTTGCAGAAACATGTTTATTTCTGCTGAAAAACATGTTTTGACACTTTCAGCACACTGGGGTTAAGATCTGAGTGTGTGGGCTATTCTGAGCCTTGCTGCTACATGGGTATTCAGTTGTCTGAAAAAACGCGTTTATTTCGGGCTGAAAAACACGTTTTGAAAAGTGTACTGTTACTGCCCCATAACTTACATGGGGTTGACCAAACTTGCAGAAACATGTTTATTTCTGCTGAAAAACATGTTTTGACACTTTCAGCACACTGGGGTTAAGATCTGAGTGTGTGGGCTATTCTGAGCCTTGCTGCTACATGGGTATTCAGTTGTCTGAAAAAACGCGTTTATTTCGGGCTGAAAAACACGTTTTGAAAAGTGTACTGTTACTGCCCCATAACTTACATGGGGTTGACCAAACTTGCAGAAACATGTTTATTTCTGCTGAAAAACATGTTTTGACACTTTCAGCACACTGGGGTTAAGATCTGAGTGTGTGGGCTATTCTGAGCCTTGCTGCTACATGGGTATTCAGTTGTCTGAAAAAACGCGTTTATTTCGGGCTGAAAAACACGTTTTGAAAAGTGTACTGTTACTGCCCCATAACTTACATGGGGTTGACCAAACTTGCAGAAACATGTTTATTTCTGCTGAAAAACATGTTTTGACACTTTCAGCACACTGGGGTTAAGATCTGAGTGTGTGGGCTCTTCTGAGCCTTGCTGCTACATGGGTATTCAGTTGTCTGAAAAAACGCGTTTATTTCGGGCTGAAAAACACGTTTTGAAAAGTGTACTGTTACTGCCCCATAACTTACATGGGGTTGACCAAACTTGCAGAAACATGTTTATTTCTGCTGAAAAACATGTTTTGACACTTTCAGCACACTGGGGTTAAGATCTGAGTGTGTGGGCTCTTCTGAGCCTTGTTGCTACATGGGGATTCAGTTGTCTGAAAAAACGCGTTTATTTCGGGCTGAAAAACACGTTTTGAAAAGTGTACTGTTACTGCCCCATAACTTACATGGGGTTGACCAAACTTGCAGAAACATGTTTATTTCTGCTGAAAAACATGTTTTGACACTTTCAGCACACTGGGGTTAAGATCTGAGTGTGTGGGCTCTTCTGAGCCTTGCTGCTACATGGGTATTCAGTTGTCTGAAAAAACGCGTTTATTTCGGGCTGAAAAACACGTTTTGAAAAGTGTACTGTTACTGCCCCATAACTTACATGGGGTTGACCAAACTTGCATAAACATGTTTATTTCTGCTGAAAAACACGTTTTGACCCTTTCTGCACACTGGGGTTAAGATCTGAGTGTGTGGGCTCTTCTGAGCCTTGCTGCTACATGGGTATTCAGTTGTCTGAAAAAACGCGTTTATTTCGGGCTGAAAAACACGTTTTGAAAAGTGTACTGTTACTGCCCCATAACTTACATGGGGTTGACCAAACTTGCAGAAACATGTTTATTTCTGCTGAAAAACATGTTTTGACACTTTCAGCACACTGGGGTTAAGATCTGAGTGTGTGGGCTCTTCTGAGCCTTGCTGCTACATGGGGATTCAGTTGTCTGAAAAAACGCGTTTATTTCGGGCTGAAAAACACGTTTTGCAGAGTGTACTGTTACTGCCCCATAACTTACATGGGATTGACCAAACTTGCAGAAACATGTTTATTTCTGCTGAAAAACACGTTTTGACCCTTTCTGCACACTGGGGTTAAGAGCTGAGTGTGTGGGCTCTTCTGAGACTTGCTGCTACATGGGTATTCAGTTGTCTGAAAAAACGCGTTTATTTCGGGCTGAAAAACACGTTTTGAAAAGTGTACTGTTACTGCCCCATAACTTACATGGGGTTGACCAAACTTGCAGAAACATGTTTATTTCTGCTGAAAAACATGTTTTGACACTTTCAGCACACTGGGGTTAAGATCTGAGTGTGTGGGCTCTTCTGAGCCTTGTTGCTACATGGGGATTCAGTTGTCTGAAAAAACGCGTTTATTTCGGGCTGAAAAACACGTTTTGAAAAGTGTACTGTTACTGCCCCATAACTTACATGGGGTTGACCAAACTTGCAGAAACATGTTTATTTCTGCTGAAAAACATGTTTTGACACTTTCAGCACACTGGGGTTAAGATCTGAGTGTGTGGGCTCTTCTGAGCCTTGCTGCTACATGGGTATTCAGTTGTCTGAAAAAACGCGTTTATTTCGGGCTGAAAAACACGTTTTGAAAAGTGTACTGTTACTGCCCCATAACTTACATGGGGTTGACCAAACTTGCAGAAACATGTTTATTTCTGCTGAAAAACATGTTTTGACACTTTCAGCACACTGGTGTTAAGATCTGAGTGTGTGGGCTCTTCTGAGCCTTGTTGCTACATGGGGATTCAGTTGTCTGAAAAAACGCGTTTATTTCGGGCTGAAAAACACGTTTTGAAAAGTGTACTGTTACTGCCCCATAACTTACATGGGGTTGACCAAACTTGCAGAAACATGTTTATTTCTGCTGAAAAACATGTTTTGACACTTTCAGCACACTGGGGTTAAGATCTGAGTGTGTGGGCTCTTCTGAGCCTTGTTGCTACATGGGGATTCAGTTGTCTGAAAAAACGCGTTTATTTCGGGCTGAAAAACACGTTTTGAAAAGTGTACTGTTACTGCCCCATAACTTACATGGGGTTGACCAAACTTGCAGAAACATGTTTATTTCTGCTGAAAAACATGTTTTGACACTTTCAGCACACTGGGGTTAAGATCTGAGTGTGTGGGCTCTTCTGAGCCTTGTTGCTACATGGGGATTCAGTTGTCTGAAAAAACGCGTTTATTTCGGGCTGAAAAACACGTTTTGAAAAGTGTACTGTTACTGCCCCATAACTTACATGGGGTTGACCAAACTTGCAGAAACATGTTTATTTCTGCTGAAAAACATGTTTTGACACTTTCAGCACACTGGGGTTAAGATCTGAGTGTGTGGGCTATTCTGAGCCTTGCTGCTACATGGGTATTCAGTTGTCTGAAAAAACGCGTTTATTTCGGGCTGAAAAACACGTTTTGAAAAGTGTACTGTTACTGCCCCATAACTTACATGGGGTTGACCAAACTTGCAGAAACATGTTTATTTCTGCTGAAAAACATGTTTTGACACTTTCAGCACACTGGGGTTAAGATCTGAGTGTGTGGGCTCTTCTGAGCCTTACTGCTACATGGGGATTCAGTTGTCTGAAAAAACGCGTTTATTTCGGGCTGAAAAACACGTTTTGCAGAGTGTACTGTTACTGCCCCATAACTTACATGGGGTTGACCAAACTTGCAGAAACATGTTTATTTCTGCTGAAAAACACGTTTTGACCCTTTCTGCACACTGGGGTTAAGATCTGAGTGTGTGGGCTCTTCTGAGCCTTGCTGCTACATGGGTATTCAGTTGTCTGAAAAAACGCGTTTATTTCGGGCTGAAAAACACGTTTTGAAAAGTGTACTGTTACTGCCCCATAACTTACATGGGGTTGACCAAACTTGCAGAAACATGTTTATTTCTGCTGAAAAACATGTTTTGACACTTTCAGCACACTGGGGTTAAGATCTGAGTGTGTGGGCTCTTCTGAGCCTTGCTGCTACATGGGGATTCAGTTGTCTGAAAAAACGCGTTTATTTCGGGCTGAAAAACACGTTTTGCAGAGTGTACTGTTACTGCCCCATAACTTACATGGGGTTGACCAAACTTGCAGAAACATGTTTATTTCTGCTGAAAAACACGTTTTGACCCTTTCTGCACACTGGGGTTAAGATCTGAGTGTGTGGGCTCTTCTGAGCCTTGCTGCTACATGGGTATTCAGTTGTCTGAAAAAACGCGTTTATTTCGGGCTGAAAAACACGTTTTGAAAAGTGTACTGTTACTGCCCCATAACTTACATGGGGTTGACCAAACTTGCAGAAACATGTTTATTTCTGCTGAAAAACATGTTTTGACACTTTCAGCACACTGGGGTTAAGATCTGAGTGTGTGGGCTCTTCTGAGCCTTGTTGCTACATGGGGATTCAGTTGTCTGAAAAAACGCGTTTATTTCGGGCTGAAAAACACGTTTTGAAAAGTGTACTGTTACTGCCCCATAACTTACATGGGGTTGACCAAACTTGCAGAAACATGTTTATTTCTGCTGAAAAACATGTTTTGACACTTTCAGCACACTGGGGTTAAGATCTGAGTGTGTGGGCTCTTCTGAGCCTTGCTGCTACATGGGTATTCAGTTGTCTGAAAAAAACGCGTTTATTTCGGGCTGAAAAACACGTTTTGAAAAGTGTACTGTTACTGCCCCATAACTTACATGGGGTTGACCAAACTTGCAGAAACATGTTTATTTCTGCTGAAAAACATGTTTTGAACCTTTCTGCACACTGGGGTTAAGATCTGAGTGTGTGGGCTCTTCTGAGCCTTGCTGCTACATGGGGATTCAGTTGTCTGAAAAAACGCGTTTATTTCGGGCTGAAAAACACGTTTTGCAGAGTGTACTGTTACTGCCCCATAACTTACATGGGGTTGACCAAACTTGCAGAAACATGTTTATTTCTGCTGAAAAACATGTTTTGACACTTTCAGCACACTGGGGTTAAGATCTGAGTGTGTGGGCTCTTCTGAGCCTTGTTGCTACATGGGGATTCAGTTGTCTGAAAAAACGCGTTTATTTCGGGCTGAAAAACACGTTTTGAAAAGTGTACTGTTACTGCCCCATAACTTACATGGGGTTGACCAAACTTGCAGAAACATGTTTATTTCTGCTGAAAAACATGTTTTGACACTTTCAGCACACTGGGGTTAAGATCTGAGTGTGTGGGCTCTTCTGAGCCTTGCTGCTACATGGGGATTCAGTTGTTTGAAAAAACGCGTTTATTTCGGGCTGAAAAACACGTTTTGCAGAGTGTACTGTTACTGCCCCATAACTTACATGGGATTGACCAAACTTGCAGAAACATGTTTATTTCTGCTGAAAAACACGTTTTGACCCTTTCTGCACACTGGGGTTAAGAGCTGAGTGTGTGGGCTCTTCTGAGACTTGCTGCTACATGGGTATTCAGTTGTCTGAAAAAACGCGTTTATTTCGGGCTGAAAAACACGTTTTGAAAAGTGTACTGTTACTGCCCCATAACTTACATGGGGTTGACCAAACTTGCAGAAACATGTTTATTTCTGCTGAAAAACATGTTTTGACACTTTCAGCACACTGGGGTTAAGATCTGAGTGTGTGGGCTCTTCTGAGCCTTGTTGCTACATGGGGATTCAGTTGTCTGAAAAAACGCGTTTATTTCGGGCTGAAAAACACGTTTTGAAAAGTGTACTGTTACTGCCCCATAACTTACATGGGGTTGACCAAACTTGCAGAAACATGTTTATTTCTGCTGAAAAACATGTTTTGACACTTTCAGCACACTGGGGTTAAGATCTGAGTGTGTGGGCTCTTCTGAGCCTTGCTGCTACATGGGGATTCAGTTGTCTGAAAAAACGCGTTTATTTCGGGCTGAAAAACACGTTTTGCAGAGTGTACTGTTACTGCCCCATAACTTACATGGGGTTGACCAAACTTGCAGAAACATGTTTATTTCTGCTGAAAAACATGTTTTGACACTTTCAGCACACTGGGGTTAAGATCTGAGTGTGTGGGCTCTTCTGAGCCTTGTTGCTACATGGGGATTCAGTTGTCTGAAAAAACGCGTTTATTTCGGGCTGAAAAACACGTTTTGAAAAGTGTACTGTTACTGCCCCATAACTTACATGGGGTTGACCAAACTTGCAGAAACATGTTTATTTCTGCTGAAAAACATGTTTTGACACTTTCAGCACACTGGGGTTAAGATCTGAGTGTGTGGGCTCTTCTGAGCCTTGTTGCTACATGGGGATTCAGTTGTCTGAAAAAACGCGTTTATTTCGGGCTGAAAAACACGTTTTGAAAAGTGTACTGTTACTGCCCCATAACTTACATGGGGTTGACCAAACTTGCAGAAACATGTTTATTTCTGCTGAAAAACATGTTTTGACACTTTCAGCACACTGGGGTTAAGATCTGAGTGTGTGGGCTCTTCTGAGCCTTGTTGCTACATGGGGATTCAGTTGTCTGAAAAAACGCGTTTATTTCGGGCTGAAAAACACGTTTTGAAAAGTGTACTGTTACTGCCCCATAACTTACATGGGGTTGACCAAACTTGCAGAAACATGTTTATTTCTGCTGAAAAACATGTTTTGACACTTTCAGCACACTGGGGTTAAGATCTGAGTGTGTGGGCTATTCTGAGCCTTGCTGCTACATGGGTATTCAGTTGTCTGAAAAAACGCGTTTATTTCGGGCTGAAAAACACGTTTTGAAAAGTGTACTGTTACTGCCCCATAACTTACATGGGGTTGACCAAACTTGCAGAAACATGTTTATTTCTGCTGAAAAACATGTTTTGACACTTTCAGCACACTGGGGTTAAGATCTGAGTGTGTGGGCTCTTCTGAGCCTTGTTGCTACATGGGGATTCAGTTGTCTGAAAAAACGCGTTTATTTCGGGCTGAAAAACACGTTTTGAAAAGTGTACTGTTACTGCCCCATAACTTACATGGGGTTGACCAAACTTGCAGAAACATGTTTATTTCTGCTGAAAAACATGTTTTGACACTTTCAGCACACTGGGGTTAAGATCTGAGTGTGTGGGCTCTTCTGAGCCTTGCTGCTACATGGGGATTCAGTTGTCTGAAAAAACGCGTTTATTTCGGGCTGAAAAACACGTTTTGCAGAGTGTACTGTTACTGCCCCATAACTTACATGGGGTTGACCAAACTTGCAGAAACATGTTTATTTCTGCTGAAAAACATGTTTTGACACTTTCAGCACACTGGGGTTAAGATCTGAGTGTGTGGGCTCTTCTGAGCCTTGTTGCTACATGGGGATTCAGTTGTCTGAAAAAACGCGTTTATTTCGGGCTGAAAAACACGTTTTGAAAAGTGTACTGTTACTGCCCCATAACTTACATGGGGTTGACCAAACTTGCAGAAACATGTTTATTTCTGCTGAAAAACATGTTTTGACACTTTCAGCACACTGGGGTTAAGATCTGAGTGTGTGGGCTCTTCTGAGCCTTGTTGCTACATGGGGATTCAGTTGTCTGAAAAAACGCGTTTATTTCGGGCTGAAAAACACGTTTTGAAAAGTGTACTGTTACTGCCCCATAACTTACATGGGGTTGACCAAACTTGCAGAAACATGTTTATTTCTGCTGAAAAACATGTTTTGACACTTTCAGCACACTGGGGTTAAGATCTGAGTGTGTGGGCTCTTCTGAGCCTTGTTGCTACATGGGGATTCAGTTGTCTGAAAAAACGCGTTTATTTCGGGCTGAAAAACACGTTTTGAAAAGTGTACTGTTACTGCCCCATAACTTACATGGGGTTGACCAAACTTGCAGAAACATGTTTATTTCTGCTGAAAAACATGTTTTGACACTTTCAGCACACTGGGGTTAAGATCTGAGTGTGTGGGCTATTCTGAGCCTTGCTGCTACATGGGTATTCAGTTGTCTGAAAAAACGCGTTTATTTCGGGCTGAAAAACACGTTTTGAAAAGTGTACTGTTACTGCCCCATAACTTACATGGGGTTGACCAAACTTGCAGAAACATGTTTATTTCTGCTGAAAAACATGTTTTGACACTTTCAGCACACTGGGGTTAAGATCTGAGTGTGTGGGCTCTTCTGAGCCTTACTGCTACATGGGGATTCAGTTGTCTGAAAAAACGCGTTTATTTCGGGCTGAAAAACACGTTTTGCAGAGTGTACTGTTACTGCCCCATAACTTACATGGGGTTGACCAAACTTGCAGAAACATGTTTATTTCTGCTGAAAAACACGTTTTGACCCTTTCTGCACACTGGGGTTAAGATCTGAGTGTGTGGGCTCTTCTGAGCCTTGCTGCTACATGGGTATTCAGTTGTCTGAAAAAACGCGTTTATTTCGGGCTGAAAAACACGTTTTGAAAAGTGTACTGTTACTGCCCCATAACTTACATGGGGTTGACCAAACTTGCAGAAACATGTTTATTTCTGCTGAAAAACATGTTTTGACACTTTCAGCACACTGGGGTTAAGATCTGAGTGTGTGGGCTCTTCTGAGCCTTGCTGCTACATGGGGATTCAGTTGTCTGAAAAAACGCGTTTATTTCGGGCTGAAAAACACGCTTTGCAGAGTGTACTGTTACTGCCCCATAACTTACATGGGGTTGACCAAACTTGCAGAAACATGTTTATTTCTGCTGAAAAACACGTTTTGACCCTTTCTGCACACTGGGGTTAAGATCTGAGTGTGTGGGCTCTTCTGAGCCTTGCTGCTACATGGGTATTCAGTTGTCTGAAAAAACGCGTTTATTTCGGGCTGAAAAACACGTTTTGAAAAGTGTACTGTTACTGCCCCATAACTTACATGGGGTTGACCAAACTTGCAGAAACATGTTTATTTCTGCTGAAAAACATGTTTTGACACTTTCAGCACACTGGGGTTAAGATCTGAGTGTGTGGGCTCTTCTGAGCCTTGTTGCTACATGGGGATTCAGTTGTCTGAAAAAACGCGTTTATTTCGGGCTGAAAAACACGTTTTGAAAAGTGTACTGTTACTGCCCCATAACTTACATGGGGTTGACCAAACTTGCAGAAACATGTTTATTTCTGCTGAAAAACATGTTTTGACACTTTCAGCACACTGGGGTTAAGAGCTGAGTGTGTGGGCTCTTCTGAGCCTTGCTGCTACATGGGTATTCAGTTGTCTGAAAAAACGCGTTTATTTCGGGCTGAAAAACACGTTTTGAAAAGTGTACTGTTACTGCCCCATAACTTACATGGGGTTGACCAAACTTGCAGAAACATGTTTATTTCTGCTGAAAAACATGTTTTGACACTTTCAGCACACTGGGGTTAAGATCTGAGTGTGTGGGCTCTTCTGAGCCTTGTTGCTACATGGGGATTCAGTTGTCTGAAAAAACGCGTTTATTTCGGGCTGAAAAACACGTTTTGAAAAGTGTACTGTTACTGCCCCATAACTTACATGGGGTTGACCAAACTTGCAGAAACATGTTTATTTCTGCTAAAAAACATGTTTTGACACTTTCAGCACACTGGGGTTAAGATCTGAGTGTGTGGGCTCTTCTGAGCCTTGCTGCTACATGGGGATTCAGTTGTCTGAAAAAACGCGTTTATTTCGGGCTGAAAAACACGTTTTGCAGAGTGTACTGTTACTGCCCCATAACTTACATGGGATTGACCAAACTTGCAGAAACATGTTTATTTCTGCTGAAAAACACGTTTTGACCCTTTCTGCACACTGGGGTTAAGAGCTGAGTGTGTGGGCTCTTCTGAGACTTGCTGCTACATGGGTATTCAGTTGTCTGAAAAAACGCGTTTATTTCGGGCTGAAAAACACGTTTTGAAAAGTGTACTGTTACTGCCCCATAACTTACATGGGGTTGACCAAACTTGCAGAAACATGTTTATTTCTGCTGAAAAACATGTTTTGACACTTTCAGCACACTGGGGTTAAGATCTGAGTGTGTGGGCTCTTCTGAGCCTTGTTGCTACATGGGGATTCAGTTGTCTGAAAAAACGCGTTTATTTCGGGCTGAAAAACACGTTTTGAAAAGTGTACTGTTACTGCCCCATAACTTACATGGGGTTGACCAAACTTGCAGAAACATGTTTATTTCTGCTGAAAAACATGTTTTGACACTTTCAGCACACTGGGGTTAAGATCTGAGTGTGTGGGCTCTTCTGAGCCTTGCTGCTACATGGGTATTCAGTTGTCTGAAAAAACGCGTTTATTTCGGGCTGAAAAACACGTTTTGAAAAGTGTACTGTTACTGCCCCATAACTTACATGGGGTTGACCAAACTTGCAGAAACATGTTTATTTCTGCTGAAAAACATGTTTTGAACCTTTCTGCACACTGGGGTTAAGATCTGAGTGTGTGGGCTCTTCTGAGCCTTGCTGCTACATGGGGATTCAGTTGTCTGAAAAAACGCGTTTATTTCGGGCTGAAAAACACGTTTTGCAGAGTGTACTGTTACTGCCCCATAACTTACATGGGGTTGACCAAACTTGCAGAAACATGTTTATTTCTGCTGAAAAACATGTTTTGACACTTTCAGCACACTGGGGTTAAGATCTGAGTGTGTGGGCTCTTCTGAGCCTTGTTGCTACATGGGGATTCAGTTGTCTGAAAAAACGCGTTTATTTCGGGCTGAAAAACACGTTTTGAAAAGTGTACTGTTACTGCCCCATAACTTACATGGGGTTGACCAAACTTGCAGAAACATGTTTATTTCTGCTGAAAAACATGTTTTGACACTTTCAGCACACTGGGGTTAAGATCTGAGTGTGTGGGCTCTTCTGAGCCTTGCTGCTACATGGGGATTCAGTTGTCTGAAAAAACGCGTTTATTTCGGGCTGAAAAACACGTTTTGCAGAGTGTACTGTTACTGCCCCATAACTTACATGGGATTGACCAAACTTGCAGAAACATGTTTATTTCTGCTGAAAAACACGTTTTGACCCTTTCTGCACACTGGGGTTAAGAGCTGAGTGTGTGGGCTCTTCTGAGACTTGCTGCTACATGGGTATTCAGTTGTCTGAAAAAACGCGTTTATTTCGGGCTGAAAAACACGTTTTGAAAAGTGTACTGTTACTGCCCCATAACTTACATGGGGTTGACCAAACTTGCAGAAACATGTTTATTTCTGCTGAAAAACATGTTTTGACACTTTCAGCACACTGGGGTTAAGATCTGAGTGTGTGGGCTCTTCTGAGCCTTGTTGCTACATGGGGATTCAGTTGTCTGAAAAAACGCGTTTATTTCGGGCTGAAAAACACGTTTTGAAAAGTGTACTGTTACTGCCCCATAACTTACATGGGGTTGACCAAACTTGCAGAAACATGTTTATTTCTGCTGAAAAACATGTTTTGACACTTTCAGCACACTGGGGTTAAGATCTGAGTGTGTGGGCTCTTCTGAGCCTTGCTGCTACATGGGTATTCAGTTGTCTGAAAAAACGCGTTTATTTCGGGCTGAAAAACACGTTTTGAAAAGTGTACTGTTACTGCCCCATAACTTACATGGGGTTGACCAAACTTGCAGAAACATGTTTATTTCTGCTGAAAAACACGTTTTGACCCTTTCTGCACACTGGGGTTAAGATCTGAGTGTGTGGGCTCTTCTGAGCCTTGCTGCTACATGGGTATTCAGTTGTCTGAAAAAACGCGTTTATTTCGGGCTGAAAAACACGTTTTGAAAAGTGTACTGTTACTGCCCCATAACTTACATGGGGTTGACCAAACTTGCAGAAACATGTTTATTTCTGCTGAAAAACATGTTTTGACACTTTCAGCACACTGGGGTTAAGATCTGAGTGTGTGGGCTCTTCTGAGCCTTGCTGCTACATGGGGATTCAGTTGTCTGAAAAAACGCGTTTATTTCGGGCTGAAAAACACGTTTTGCAGAGTGTACTGTTACTGCCCCATAACTTACATGGGATTGACCAAACTTGCAGAAACATGTTTATTTCTGCTGAAAAACACGTTTTGACCCTTTCTGCACACTGGGGTTAAGAGCTGAGTGTGTGGGCTCTTCTGAGACTTGCTGCTACATGGGTATTCAGTTGTCTGAAAAAACGCGTTTATTTCGGGCTGAAAAACACGTTTTGAAAAGTGTACTGTTACTGCCCCATAACTTACATGGGGTTGACCAAACTTGCAGAAACATGTTTATTTCTGCTGAAAAACATGTTTTGACACTTTCAGCACACTGGGGTTAAGATCTGAGTGTGTGGGCTCTTCTGAGCCTTGTTGCTACATGGGGATTCAGTTGTCTGAAAAAACGCGTTTATTTCGGGCTGAAAAACACGTTTTGAAAAGTGTACTGTTACTGCCCCATAACTTACATGGGGTTGACCAAACTTGCAGAAACATGTTTATTTCTGCTGAAAAACATGTTTTGACACTTTCAGCACACTGGGGTTAAGATCTGAGTGTGTGGGCTCTTCTGAGCCTTGCTGCTACATGGGTATTCAGTTGTCTGAAAAAACGCGTTTATTTCGGGCTGAAAAACACGTTTTGAAAAGTGTACTGTTACTGCCCCATAACTTACATGGGGTTGACCAAACTTGCAGAAACATGTTTATTTCTGCTGAAAAACATGTTTTGAACCTTTCTGCACACTGGGGTTAAGATCTGAGTGTGTGGGCTCTTCTGAGCCTTGCTGCTACATGGGGATTCAGTTGTCTGAAAAAACGCGTTTATTTCGGGCTGAAAAACACGTTTTGCAGAGTGTACTGTTACTGCCCCATAACTTACATGGGGTTGACCAAACTTGCAGAAACATGTTTATTTCTGCTGAAAAACATGTTTTGACACTTTCAGCACACTGGGGTTAAGATCTGAGTGTGTGGGCTCTTCTGAGCCTTGTTGCTACATGGGGATTCAGTTGTCTGAAAAAACGCGTTTATTTCGGGCTGAAAAACACGTTTTGAAAAGTGTACTGTTACTGCCCCATAACTTACATGGGGTTGACCAAACTTGCAGAAACATGTTTATTTCTGCTGAAAAACATGTTTTGACACTTTCAGCACACTGGGGTTAAGATCTGAGTGTGTGGGCTCTTCTGAGCCTTGCTGCTACATGGGTATTCAGTTGTCTGAAAAAACGCGTTTATTTCGGGCTGAAAAACACGTTTTGAAAAGTGTACTGTTACTGCCCCATAACTTACATGGGGTTGACCAAACTTGCAGAAACATGTTTATTTCCGCTGAAAAACATGTTTTGACACTTTCAGCACACTGGTGTTAAGATCTGAGTGTGTGGGCTCTTCTGAGCCTTGTTGCTACATGGGGATTCAGTTGTCTGAAAAAACGCGTTTATTTCGGGCTGAAAAACACGTTTTGAAAAGTGTACTGTTACTGCCCCATAACTTACATGGGGTTGACCAAACTTGCAGAAACATGTTTATTTCTGCTGAAAAACATGTTTTGACACTTTCAGCACACTGGGGTTAAGATCTGAGTGTGTGGGCTCTTCTGAGCCTTGTTGCTACATGGGGATTCAGTTGTCTGAAAAAACGCGTTTATTTCGGGCTGAAAAACACGTTTTGAAAAGTGTACTGTTACTGCCCCATAACTTACATGGGGTTGACCAAACTTGCAGAAACATGTTTATTTCTGCTGAAAAACATGTTTTGACACTTTCAGCACACTGGGGTTAAGATCTGAGTGTGTGGGCTCTTCTGAGCCTTGTTGCTACATGGGGATTCAGTTGTCTGAAAAAACGCGTTTATTTCGGGCTGAAAAACACGTTTTGAAAAGTGTACTGTTACTGCCCCATAACTTACATGGGGTTGACCAAACTTGCAGAAACATGTTTATTTCTGCTGAAAAACATGTTTTGACACTTTCAGCACACTGGGGTTAAGATCTGAGTGTGTGGGCTCTTCTGAGCCTTACTGCTACATGGGGATTCAGTTGTCTGAAAAAACGCGTTTATTTCGGGCTGAAAAACACGTTTTGAAAAGTGTACTGTTACTGCCCCATAACTTACATGGGGTTGACCAAACTTGCAGAAACATGTTTATTTCTGCTGAAAAACATGTTTTGACACTTTCAGCACACTGGGGTTAAGATCTGAGTGTGTGGGCTCTTCTGAGCCTTGTTGCTACATGGGGATTCAGTTGTCTGAAAAAACGCGTTTATTTCGGGCTGAAAAACACGTTTTGAAAAGTGTACTGTTACTGCCCCATAACTTACATGGGGTTGACCAAACTTGCAGAAACATGTTTATTTCTGCTGAAAAACATGTTTTGACACTTTCAGCACACTGGGGTTAAGATCTGAGTGTGTGGGCTATTCTGAGCCTTGCTGCTACATGGGTATTCAGTTGTCTGAAAAAACGCGTTTATTTCGGTTTGAAAAACACGTTTTGAAAAGTGTACTGTTACTGCCCCATAACTTACATGGGGTTGACCAAACTTGCAGAAACATGTTTATTTCTGCTGAAAAACATGTTTTGACACTTTCAGCACACTGGGGTTAAGATCTGAGTGTGTGGGCTCTTCTGAGCCTTGTTGCTACATGGGGATTCAGTTGTCTGAAAAAACGCGTTTATTTCGGGCTGAAAAACACGTTTTGAAAAGTGTACTGTTACTGCCCCATAACTTACATGGGGTTGACCAAACTTGCAGAAACATGTTTATTTCTGCTGAAAAACATGTTTTGACACTTTCAGCACACTGGGGTTAAGATCGGAGTGTGTGGGCTCTTCTGAGCCTTGCTGCTACATGGGGATTCAGTTGTCTGAAAAAACGCGTTTATTTCGGGCTGAAAAACACGTTTTGCAGAGTGTACTGTTACTGCCCCATAACTTACATGGGATTGACCAAACTTGCAGAAACATGTTTATTTCTGCTGAAAAACACGTTTTGACCCTTTCTGCACACTGGGGTTAAGAGCTGAGTGTGTGGGCTCTTCTGAGACTTGCTGCTACATGGGTATTCAGTTGTCTGAAAAAACGCGTTTATTTCGGGCTGAAAAACACGTTTTGAAAAGTGTACTGTTACTGCCCCATAACTTACATGGGGTTGACCAAACTTGCAGAAACATGTTTATTTCTGCTGAAAAACATGTTTTGACACTTTCAGCACACTGGGGTTAAGATCTGAGTGTGTGGGCTCTTCTGAGCCTTGTTGCTACATGGGGATTCAGTTGTCTGAAAAAACGCGTTTATTTCGGGCTGAAAAACACGTTTTGAAAAGTGTACTGTTACTGCCCCATAACTTACATGGGGTTGACCAAACTTGCAGAAACATGTTTATTTCTGCTGAAAAACATGTTTTGACACTTTCAGCACACTGGGGTTAAGATCTGAGTGTGTGGGCTCTTCTGAGCCTTGCTGCTACATGGGTATTCAGTTGTCTGAAAAAACGCGTTTATTTCGGGCTGAAAAACACGTTTTGAAAAGTGTACTGTTACTGCCCCATAACTTACATGGGGTTGACCAAACTTGCAGAAACATGTTTATTTCTGCTGAAAAACATGTTTTGAACCTTTCTGCACACTGGGGTTAAGATCTGAGTGTGTGGGCTCTTCTGAGCCTTGCTGCTACATGGGGATTCAGTTGTCTGAAAAAACGCGTTTATTTCGGGCTGAAAAACACGTTTTGCAGAGTGTACTGTTACTGCCCCATAACTTACATGGGGTTGACCAAACTTGCAGAAACATGTTTATTTCTGCTGAAAAACATGTTTTGACACTTTCAGCACACTGGGGTTAAGATCTGAGTGTGTGGGCTCTTCTGAGCCTTGTTGCTACATGGGGATTCAGTTGTCTGAAAAAACGCGTTTATTTCGGGCTGAAAAACACGTTTTGAAAAGTGTACTGTTACTGCCCCATAACTTACATGGGGTTGACCAAACTTGCAGAAACATGTTTATTTCTGCTGAAAAACATGTTTTGACACTTTCAGCACACTGGGGTTAAGATCTGAGTGTGTGGGCTATTCTGAGCCTTGCTGCTACATGGGTATTCAGTTGTCTGAAAAAACGCGTTTATTTCGGGCTGAAAAACACGTTTTGAAAAGTGTACTGTTACTGCCCCATAACTTACATGGGGTTGACCAAACTTGCAGAAACATGTTTATTTCTGCTGAAAAACATGTTTTGACACTTTCAGCACACTGGGGTTAAGATCTGAGTGTGTGGGCTCTTCTGAGCCTTGTTGCTACATGGGGATTCAGTTGTCTGAAAAAACGCGTTTATTTCGGGCTGAAAAACACGTTTTGAAAAGTGTACTGTTACTGCCCCATAACTTACATGGGGTTGACCAAACTTGCAGAAACATGTTTATTTCTGCTGAAAAACATGTTTTGACACTTTCAGCACACTGGGGTTAAGATCTGAGTGTGTGGGCTCTTCTGAGCCTTGTTGCTACATGGGGATTCAGTTGTCTGAAAAAACGCGTTTATTTCGGGCTGAAAAACACGTTTTGAAAAGTGTACTGTTACTGTCCCATAACTTACATGGGGTTGACCAAACTTGCAGAAACATGTTTATTTCTGCTGAAAAACATGTTTTGACACTTTCAGCACACTGGGGTTAAGATCTGAGTGTGTGGGCTCTTCTGAGCCTAGTTGCTACATGGGGATTCAGTTGTCTGAAAAAACGCGTTTATTTCGGGCTGAAAAACACGTTTTGAAAAGTGTACTGTTACTGCCCCATAACTTACATGGGGTTGACCAAACTTGCAGAAACATGTTTATTTCTGCTGAAAAACATGTTTTGACACTTTCAGCACACTGGGGTTAAGATCTGAGTGTGTGGGCTCTTCTGAGCCTTGCTGCTACATGGGGATTCAGTTGTCTGAAAAAACGCGTTTATTTCGGGCTGAAAAACACGTTTTGCAGAGTGTACTGTTACTGCCCCATAACTTACATGGGATTGACCAAACTTGCAGAAACATGTTTATTTCTGCTGAAAAACACGTTTTGACCCTTTCTGCACACTGGGGTTAAGAGCTGAGTGTGTGGGCTCTTCTGAGACTTGCTGCTACATGGGTATTCAGTTGTCTGAAAAAACGCGTTTATTTCGGGCTGAAAAACACGTTTTGAAAAGTGTACTGTTACTGCCCCATAACTTACATGGGGTTGACCAAACTTGCAGAAACATGTTTATTTCTGCTGAAAAACATGTTTTGACACTTTCAGCACACTGGGGTTAAGATCTGAGTGTGTGGGCTCTTCTGAGCCTTGTTGCTACATGGGGATTCAGTTGTCTGAAAAAACGCGTTTATTTCGGGCTGAAAAACACGTTTTGAAAAGTGTACTGTTACTGCCCCATAACTTACATGGGGTTGACCAAACTTGCAGAAACATGTTTATTTCTGCTGAAAAACATGTTTTGACACTTTCAGCACACTGGGGTTAAGATCTGAGTGTGTGGGCTCTTCTGAGCCTTGCTGCTACATGGGTATTCAGTTGTCTGAAAAAACGCGTTTATTTCGGGCTGAAAAACACGTTTTGAAAAGTGTACTGTTACTGCCCCATAACTTACATGGGGTTGACCAAACTTGCAGAAACATGTTTATTTCTGCTGAAAAACATGTTTTGAACCTTTCTGCACACTGGGGTTAAGATCTGAGTGTGTGGGCTCTTCTGAGCCTTGCTGCTACATGGGGATTCAGTTGTCTGAAAAAACGCGTTTATTTCGGGCTGAAAAACACGTTTTGCAGAGTGTACTGTTACTGCCCCATAACTTACTTGGGGTTGACCAAACTTGCAGAAACATGTTTATTTCTGCTGAAAAACATGTTTTGACACTTTCAGCACACTGGGGTTAAGATCTGAGTGTGTGGGCTCTTCTGAGCCTTGTTGCTACATGGGGATTCAGTTGTCTGAAAAAACGCGTTTATTTCGGGCTGAAAAACACGTTTTGAAAAGTGTACTGTTACTGCCCCATAACTTACATGGGGTTGACCAAACTTGCAGAAACATGTTTATTTCTGCTGAAAAACATGTTTTGACACTTTCAGCACACTGGGGTTAAGATCTGAGTGTGTGGGCTCTTCTGAGCCTTGCTGCTACATGGGTATTCAGTTGTCTGAAAAAACGCGTTTATTTCGGGCTGAAAAACACGTTTTGAAAAGTGTACTGTTACTGCCCCATAACTTACATGGGGTTGACCAAACTTGCAGAAACATGTTTATTTCTGCTGAAAAACATGTTTTGACACTTTCAGCACACTGGGGTTAAGATCTGAGTGTGTGGGCTCTTCTGAGCCTTACTGCTACATGGGGATTCAGTTGTCTGAAAAAACGCGTTTATTTCGGGCTGAAAAACACGTTTTGCAGAGTGTACTGTTACTGCCCCATAACTTACATGGGGTTGACCAAACTTGCAGAAACATGTTTATTTCTGCTGAAAAACACGTTTTGACCCTTTCTGCACACTGGGGTTAAGATCTGAGTGTGTGGGCTCTTCTGAGCCTTGCTGCTACATGGGTATTCAGTTGTCTGAAAAAACGCGTTTATTTCGGGCTGAAAAACACGTTTTGAAAAGTGTACTGTTACTGCCCCATAACTTACATGGGGTTGACCAAACTTGCAGAAACATGTTTATTTCTGCTGAAAAACATGTTTTGACACTTTCAGCACACTGGGGTTAAGATCTGAGTGTGTGGGCTCTTCTGAGCCTTGCTGCTACATGGGGATTCAGTTGTCTGAAAAAACGCGTTTATTTCGGGCTGAAAAACACGTTTTGCAGAGTGTACTGTTACTGCCCCATAACTTACATGGGGTTGACCAAACTTGCAGAAACATGTTTATTTCTGCTGAAAAACACGTTTTGACCCTTTCTGCACACTGGGGTTAAGATCTGAGTGTGTGGGCTCTTCTGAGCCTTGCTGCTACATGGGTATTCAGTTGTCTGAAAAAACGCTTTTATTTCGGGCTGAAAAACACGTTTTGAAAAGTGTACTGTTACTGCCCCATAACTTACATGGGGTTGACCAAACTTGCAGAAACATGTTTATTTCTGCTGAAAAACATGTTTTGACACTTTCAGCACACTGGGGTTAAGATCTGAGTGTGTGGGCTCTTCTGAGCCTTGTTGCTACATGGGGATTCAGTTGTCTGAAAAAACGCGTTTATTTCGGGCTGAAAAACACGTTTTGAAAAGTGTACTGTTACTGCCCCATAACTTACATGGGGTTGACCAAACTTGCAGAAACATGTTTATTTCTGCTGAAAAACATGTTTTGACACTTTCAGCACACTGGGGTTAAGAGCTGAGTGTGTGGGCTCTTCTGAGCCTTGCTGCTACATGGGTATTCAGTTGTCTGAAAAAACGCGTTTATTTCGGGCTGAAAAACACGTTTTGAAAAGTGTACTGTTACTGCCCCATAACTTACATGGGGTTGACCAAACTTGCAGAAACATGTTTATTTCTGCTGAAAAACATGTTTTGACACTTTCAGCACACTGGGGTTAAGATCTGAGTGTGTGGGCTCTTCTGAGCCTTGTTGCTACATGGGGATTCAGTTGTCTGAAAAAACGCGTTTATTTCGGGCTGAAAAACACGTTTTGAAAAGTGTACTGTTACTGCCCCATAACTTACATGGGGTTGACCAAACTTGCAGAAACATGTTTATTTCTGCTAAAAAACATGTTTTGACACTTTCAGCACACTGGGGTTAAGATCTGAGTGTGTGGGCTCTTCTGAGCCTTGCTGCTACATGGGGATTCAGTTGTCTGAAAAAACGCGTTTATTTCGGGCTGAAAAACACGTTTTGCAGAGTGTACTGTTACTGCCCCATAACTTACATGGGATTGACCAAACTTGCAGAAACATGTTTATTTCTGCTGAAAAACACGTTTTGACCCTTTCTGCACACTGGGGTTAAGAGCTGAGTGTGTGGGCTCTTCTGAGACTTGCTGCTACATGGGTATTCAGTTGTCTGAAAAAACGCGTTTATTTCGGGCTGAAAAACACGTTTTGAAAAGTGTACTGTTACTGCCCCATAACTTACATGGGGTTGACCAAACTTGCAGAAACATGTTTATTTCTGCTGAAAAACATGTTTTGACACTTTCAGCACACTGGGGTTAAGATCTGAGTGTGTGGGCTCTTCTGAGCCTTGCTGCTACATGGGGATTCAGTTGTCTGAAAAAACGCGTTTATTTCGGGCTGAAAAACACGTTTTGCAGAGTGTACTGTTACTGCCCCATAACTTACATGGGATTGACCAAACTTGCAGAAACATGTTTATTTCTGCTGAAAAACACGTTTTGACCCTTTCTGCACACTGGGGTTAAGAGCTGAGTGTGTGGGCTCTTCTGAGACTTGCTGCTACATGGGTATTCAGTTGTCTGAAAAAACGCGTTTATTTCGGGCTGAAAAACACGTTTTGAAAAGTGTACTGTTACTGCCCCATAACTTACATGGGGTTGACCAAACTTGCAGAAACATGTTTATTTCTGCTGAAAAACATGTTTTGACACTTTCAGCACACTGGGGTTAAGATCTGAGTGTGTGGGCTCTTCTGAGCCTTGTTGCTACATGGGGATTCAGTTGTCTGAAAAAACGCGTTTATTTCGGGCTGAAAAACACGTTTTGAAAAGTGTACTGTTACTGCCCCATAACTTACATGGGGTTGACCAAACTTGCAGAAACATGTTTATTTCTGCTGAAAAACATGTTTTGACACTTTCAGCACACTGGGGTTAAGATCTGAGTGTGTGGGCTCTTCTGAGCCTTGCTGCTACATGGGTATTCAGTTGTCTGAAAAAACGCGTTTATTTCGGGCTGAAAAACACGTTTTGAAAAGTGTACTGTTACTGCCCCATAACTTACATGGGGTTGACCAAACTTGCAGAAACATGTTTATTTCTGCTGAAAAACATGTTTTGAACCTTTCTGCACACTGGGGTTAAGATCTGAGTGTGTGGGCTCTTCTGAGCCTTGCTGCTACATGGGGATTCAGTTGTCTGAAAAAACGCGTTTATTTCGGGCTGAAAAACACGTTTTGCAGAGTGTACTGTTACTGCCCCATAACTTACATGGGGTTGACCAAACTTGCAGAAACATGTTTATTTCTGCTGAAAAACATGTTTTGACACTTTCAGCACACTGGGGTTAAGATCTGAGTGTGTGGGCTCTTCTGAGCCTTGTTGCTACATGGGGATTCAGTTGTCTGAAAAAACGCGTTTATTTCGGGCTGAAAAACACGTTTTGAAAAGTGTACTGTTACTGCCCCATAACTTACATGGGGTTGACCAAACTTGCAGAAACATGTTTATTTCTGCTGAAAAACATGTTTTGACACTTTCAGCACACTGGGGTTAAGATCTGAGTGTGTGGGCTCTTCTGAGCCTTGCTGCTACATGGGTATTCAGTTGTCTGAAAAAACGCGTTTATTTCGGGCTGAAAAACACGTTTTGAAAAGTGTACTGTTACTGCCCCATAACTTACATGGGGTTGACCAAACTTGCAGAAACATGTTTATTTCTGCTGAAAAACACGTTTTGACCCTTTCTGCACACTGGGGTTAAGATCTGAGTGTGTGGGCTCTTCTGAGCCTTGCTGCTACATGGGTATTCAGTTGTCTGAAAAAACGCGTTTATTTCGGGCTGAAAAACACGTTTTGAAAAGTGTACTGTTACTGCCCCATAACTTACATGGGGTTGACCAAACTTGCAGAAACATGTTTATTTCTGCTGAAAAACATGTTTTGACACTTTCAGCACACTGGGGTTAAGATCTGAGTGTGTGGGCTCTTCTGAGCCTTGCTGCTACATGGGGATTCAGTTGTCTGAAAAAACGCGTTTATTTCGGGCTGAAAAACACGTTTTGCAGAGTGTACTGTTACTGCCCCATAACTTACATGGGATTGACCAAACTTGCAGAAACATGTTTATTTCTGCTGAAAAACACGTTTTGACCCTTTCTGCACACTGGGGTTAAGAGCTGAGTGTGTGGGCTCTTCTGAGACTTGCTGCTACATGGGTATTCAGTTGTCTGAAAAAACGCGTTTATTTCGGGCTGAAAAACACGTTTTGAAAAGTGTACTGTTACTGCCCCATAACTTACATGGGGTTGACCAAACTTGCAGAAACATGTTTATTTCTGCTGAAAAACATGTTTTGACACTTTCAGCACACTGGGGTTAAGATCTGAGTGTGTGGGCTCTTCTGAGCCTTGTTGCTACATGGGGATTCAGTTGTCTGAAAAAACGCGTTTATTTCGGGCTGAAAAACACGTTTTGAAAAGTGTACTGTTACTGCCCCATAACTTACATGGGGTTGACCAAACTTGCAGAAACATGTTTATTTCTGCTGAAAAACATGTTTTGACACTTTCAGCACACTGGGGTTAAGATCTGAGTGTGTGGGCTCTTCTGAGCCTTGCTGCTACATGGGTATTCAGTTGTCTGAAAAAACGCGTTTATTTCGGGCTGAAAAACACGTTTTGAAAAGTGTACTGTTACTGCCCCATAACTTACATGGGGTTGACCAAACTTGCAGAAACATGTTTATTTCTGCTGAAAAACATGTTTTGAACCTTTCTGCACACTGGGGTTAAGATCTGAGTGTGTGGGCTCTTCTGAGCCTTGCTGCTACATGGGGATTCAGTTGTCTGAAAAAACGCGTTTATTTCGGGCTGAAAAACACGTTTTGCAGAGTGTACTGTTACTGCCCCATAACTTACATGGGGTTGACCAAACTTGCAGAAACATGTTTATTTCTGCTGAAAAACATGTTTTGACACTTTCAGCACACTGGGGTTAAGATCTGAGTGTGTGGGCTCTTCTGAGCCTTGTTGCTACATGGGGATTCAGTTGTCTGAAAAAACGCGTTTATTTCGGGCTGAAAAACACGTTTTGAAAAGTGTACTGTTACTGCCCCATAACTTACATGGGGTTGACCAAACTTGCAGAAACATGTTTATTTCTGCTGAAAAACATGTTTTGACACTTTCAGCACACTGGGGTTAAGATCTGAGTGTGTGGGCTCTTCTGAGCCTTGCTGCTACATGGGTATTCAGTTGTCTGAAAAAACGCGTTTATTTCGTGCTGAAAAACACGTTTTGAAAAGTGTACTGTTACTGCCCCATAACTTACATGGGGTTGACCAAACTTGCAGAAACATGTTTATTTCTGCTGAAAAACATGTTTTGACACTTTCAGCACACTGGGGTTAAGATCTGAGTGTGTGGGCTCTTCTGAGCCTTACTGCTACATGGGGATTCAGTTGTCTGAAAAAACGCGTTTATTTCGGGCTGAAAAACACGTTTTGCAGAGTGTACTGTTACTGCCCCATAACTTACATGGGGTTGACCAAACTTGCAGAAACATGTTTATTTCTGCTGAAAAACACGTTTTGACCCTTTCTGCACACTGGGGTTAAGATCTGAGTGTGTGGGCTCTTCTGAGCCTTGCTGCTACATGGGTATTCAGTTGTCTGAAAAAACGCGTTTATTTCGGGCTGAAAAACACGTTTTGAAAAGTGTACTGTTACTGCCCCATAACTTACATGGGGTTGACCAAACTTGCAGAAACATGTTTATTTCTGCTGAAAAACATGTTTTGACACTTTCAGCACACTGGGGTTAAGATCTGAGTGTGTGGGCTCTTCTGAGCCTTGCTGCTACATGGGGATTCAGTTGTCTGAAAAAACGCGTTTATTTCGGGCTGAAAAACACGTTTTGCAGAGTGTACTGTTACTGCCCCATAACTTACATGGGGTTGACCAAACTTGCAGAAACATGTTTATTTCTGCTGAAAAACACGTTTTGACCCTTTCTGCACACTGGGGTTAAGATCTGAGTGTGTGGGCTCTTCTGAGCCTTGCTGCTACATGGGTATTCAGTTGTCTGAAAAAACGCGTTTATTTCGGGCTGAAAAACACGTTTTGAAAAGTGTACTGTTACTGCCCCATAACTTACATGGGGTTGACCAAACTTGCAGAAACATGTTTATTTCTGCTGAAAAACATGTTTTGACACTTTCAGCACACTGGGGTTAAGATCTGAGTGTGTGGGCTCTTCTGAGCCTTGTTGCTACATGGGGATTCAGTTGTCTGAAAAAACGCGTTTATTTCGGGCTGAAAAACACGTTTTGAAAAGTGTACTGTTACTGCCCCATAACTTACATGGGGTTGACCAAACTTGCAGAAACATGTTTATTTCTGCTGAAAAACATGTTTTGACACTTTCAGCACACTGGGGTTAAGATCTGAGTGTGTGGGCTCTTCTGAGCCTTGCTGCTACATGGGGATTCAGTTGTCTGAAAAAACGCGTTTATTTCGGGCTGAAAAACACGTTTTGCAGAGTGTACTGTTACTGCCCCATAACTTACATGGGATTGACCAAACTTGCAGAAACATGTTTATTTCTGCTGAAAAACACGTTTTGACCCTTTCTGCACACTGGGGTTAAGAGCTGAGTGTGTGGGCTCTTCTGAGACTTGCTGCTACATGGGTATTCAGTTGTCTGAAAAAACGCGTTTATTTCGGGCTGAAAAACACGTTTTGAAAAGTGTACTGTTACTGCCCCATAACTTACATGGGGTTGACCAAACTTGCAGAAACATGTTTATTTCTGCTGAAAAACATGTTTTGACACTTTCAGCACACTGGGGTTAAGATCTGAGTGTGTGGGCTCTTCTGAGCCTTGTTGCTACATGGGGATTCAGTTGTCTGAAAAAACGCGTTTATTTCGGGCTGAAAAACACGTTTTGAAAAGTGTACTGTTACTGCCCCATAACTTACATGGGGTTGACCAAACTTGCAGAAACATGTTTATTTCTGCTGAAAAACATGTTTTGACACTTTCAGCACACTGGGGTTAAGATCTGAGTGTGTGGGCTCTTCTGAGCCTTGCTGCTACATGGGTATTCAGTTGTCTGAAAAAACGCGTTTATTTCGGGCTGAAAAACACGTTTTGAAAAGTGTACTGTTACTGCCCCATAACTTACATGGGGTTGACCAAACTTGCAGAAACATGTTTATTTCTGCTGAAAAACATGTTTTGAACCTTTCTGCACACTGGGGTTAAGATCTGAGTGTGTGGGCTCTTCTGAGCCTTGCTGCTACATGGGGATTCAGTTGTCTGAAAAAACGCGTTTATTTCGGGCTGAAAAACACGTTTTGCAGAGTGTACTGTTACTGCCCCATAACTTACATGGGGTTGACCAAACTTGCAGAAACATGTTTATTTCTGCTGAAAAACATGTTTTGACACTTTCAGCACACTGGGGTTAAGATCTGAGTGTGTGGGCTCTTCTGAGCCTTGTTGCTACATGGGGATTCAGTTGTCTGAAAAAACGCGTTTATTTCGGGCTGAAAAACACGTTTTGAAAAGTGTACTGTTACTGCCCCATAACTTACATGGGGTTGACCAAACTTGCAGAAACATGTTTATTTCTGCTGAAAAACATGTTTTGACACTTTCAGCACACTGGGGTTAAGATCTGAGTGTGTGGGCTCTTCTGAGCCTTGTTGCTACATGGGGATTCAGTTGTCTGAAAAAACGCGTTTATTTCGGGCTGAAAAACACGTTTTGAAAAGTGTACTGTTACTGCCCCATAACTTACATGGGGTTGACCAAACTTGCAGAAACATGTTTATTTCTGCTGAAAAACATGTTTTGACACTTTCAGCACACTGGGGTTAAGATCTGAGTGTGTGGGCTCTTCTGAGCCTTGCTGCTACATGGGGATTCAGTTGTCTGAAAAAACGCGTTTATTTCGGGCTGAAAAACACGTTTTGAAAAGTGTACTGTTACTGCCCCATAACTTACATGGGGTTGACCAAACTTGCAGAAACATGTTTATTTCTGCTGAAAAACATGTTTTGACACTTTCAGCACACTGGGGTTAAGATCTGAGTGTGTGGGCTCTTCTGAGCCTTGCTGCTACATGGGTATTCAGTTGTCTGAAAAAACGCGTTTATTTCGGGCTGAAAAACACGTTTTGAAAAGTGTACTGTTACTGCCCCATAACTTACATGGGGTTGACCAAACTTGCAGAAACATGTTTATTTCTGCTGAAAAACATGTTTTGACACTTTCAGCACACTGGGGTTAAGATCTGAGTGTGTGGGCTCTTCTGAGCCTTGTTGCTACATGGGGATTCAGTTGTCTGAAAAAACGCGTTTATTTCGGGCTGAAAAACACGTTTTGAAAAGTGTACTGTTACTGCCCCATAACTTACATGGGGTTGACCAAACTTGCAGAAACATGTTTATTTCTGCTGAAAAACATGTTTTGAACCTTTCTGCACACTGGGGTTAAGATCTGAGTGTGTGGGCTCTTCTGAGCCTTGCTGCTACATGGGGATTCAGTTGTCTGAAAAAACGCGTTTATTTCGGGCTGAAAAACACGTTTTGCAGAGTGTACTGTTACTGCCCCATAACTTACATGGGGTTGACCAAACTTGCAGAAACATGTTTATTTCTGCTGAAAAACATGTTTTGACACTTTCAGCACACTGGGGTTAAGATCTGAGTGTGTGGGCTCTTCTGAGCCTTGTTGCTACATGGGGATTCAGTTGTCTGAAAAAACGCGTTTATTTCGGGCTGAAAAACACGTTTTGAAAAGTGTACTGTTACTGCCCCATAACTTACATGGGGTTGACCAAACTTGCAGAAACATGTTTATTTCTGCTGAAAAACATGTTTTGACACTTTCAGCACACTGGGGTTAAGATCTGAGTGTGTGGGCTATTCTGAGCCTTGCTGCTACATGGGTATTCAGTTGTCTGAAAAAACGCGTTTATTTCGGGCTGAAAAACACGTTTTGAAAAGTGTACTGTTACTGCCCCATAACTTACATGGGGTTGACCAAACTTGCAGAAACATGTTTATTTCTGCTGAAAAACATGTTTTGACACTTTCAGCACACTGGGGTTAAGATCTGAGTGTGTGGGCTCTTCTGAGCCTTGTTGCTACATGGGGATTCAGTTGTCTGAAAAAACGCGTTTATTTCGGGCTGAAAAACACGTTTTGAAAAGTGTACTGTTACTGCCCCATAACTTACATGGGGTTGACCAAACTTGCAAAAACATGTTTATTTCTGCTGAAAAACATGTTTTGACACTTTCAGCACACTGGGGTTAAGATCTGAGTGTGTGGGCTCTTCTGAGCCTTACTGCTACATGGGGATTCAGTTGTCTGAAAAAACGCGTTTATTTCGGGCTGAAAAACACGTTTTGCAGAGTGTACTGTTACTGCCCCATAACTTACATGGGATTGACCAAACTTGCAGAAACATGTTTATTTCTGCTGAAAAACACGTTTTGACCCTTTCTGCACACTGGGGTTAAGAGCTGAGTGTGTGGGCTCTTCTGAGACTTGCTGCTACATGGGTATTCAGTTGTCTGAAAAAACGCGTTTATTACGGGCTGAAAAACACGTTTTGAAAAGTGTACTGTTACTGCCCCATAACTTACATGGGGTTGACCAAACTTGCAGAAACATGTTTATTTCTGCTGAAAAACATGTTTTGACACTTTCAGCACACTGGGGTTAAGATCTGAGTGTGTGGGCTCTTCTGAGCCTTGTTGCTACATGGGGATTCAGTTGTCTGAAAAAAACGCGTTTATTTCGGGCTGAAAAACACGTTTTGAAAAGTGTACTGTTACTGCCCCATAACTTACATGGGGTTGACCAAACTTGCAGAAACATGTTTATTTCTGCTGAAAAACATGTTTTGACACTTTCAGCACACTGGGGTTAAGATCTGAGTGTGTGGGCTCTTCTGAGCCTTGCTGCTACATGGGTATTCAGTTGTCTGAAAAAACGCGTTTATTTCGGGCTGAAAAACACGTTTTGAAAAGTGTACTGTTACTGCCCCATAACTTACATGGGGTTGACCAAACTTGCAGAAACATGTTTATTTCTGCTGAAAAACATGTTTTGACACTTTCAGCACACTGGGGTTAAGATCTGAGTGTGTGGGCTCTTCTGAGCCTTGTTGCTACATGGGGATTCAGTTGTCTGAAAAAACGCGTTTATTTCGGGCTGAAAAACACGTTTTGAAAAGTGTACTGTTACTGCCCCATAACTTACATGGGGTTGACCAAACTTGCAGAAACATGTTTATTTCTGCTGAAAAACATGTTTTGACACTTTCAGCACACTGGGGTTAAGATCTGAGTGTGTGGGCTCTTCTGAGCCTTACTGCTACATGGGGATTCAGTTGTCTGAAAAAACGCGTTTATTTCGGGCTGAAAAACACGTTTTGCAGAGTGTACTGTTACTGCCCCATAACTTACATGGGGTTGACCAAACTTGCAGAAACATGTTTATTTCTGCTGAAAAACACGTTTTGACCCTTTCTGCACACTGGGGTTAAGATCTGAGTGTGTGGGCTCTTCTGAGCCTTGCTGCTACATGGGTATTCAGTTGTCTGAAAAAACGCGTTTATTTCGGGCTGAAAAACACGTTTTGAAAAGTGTACTGTTACTGCCCCATAACTTACATGGGGTTGACCAAACTTGCAGAAACATGTTTATTTCTGCTGAAAAACATGTTTTGACACTTTTAGCACACTGGGGTTAAGATCTGAGTGTGTGGGCTCTTCTGAGCCTTGCTGCTACATGGGGATTCAGTTGTCTGAAAAAACGCGTTTATTTCGGGCTGAAAAACACGTTTTGCAGAGTGTACTGTTACTGCCCCATAACTTACATGGGGTTGACCAAACTTGCAGAAACATGTTTATTTCTGCTGAAAAACACGTTTTGACCCTTTCTGCACACTGGGGTTAAGATCTGAGTGTGTGGGCTCTTCTGAGCCTTGCTGCTACATGGGTATTCAGTTGTCTGAAAAAACGCGTTTATTTCGGGCTGAAAAACACGTTTTGAAAAGTGTACTGTTACTGCCCCATAACTTACATGGGGTTGACCAAACTTGCAGAAACATGTTTATTTCTGCTGAAAAACATGTTTTGACACTTTCAGCACACTGGGGTTAAGATCTGAGTGTGTGGGCTCTTCTGAGCCTTGTTGCTACATGGGGATTCAGTTGTCTGAAAAAACGCGTTTATTTCGGGCTGAAAAACACGTTTTGAAAAGTGTACTGTTACTGCCCCATAACTTACATGGGGTTGACCAAACTTGCAGAAACATGTTTATTTCTGCTGAAAAACATGTTTTGACACTTTCAGCACACTGGGGTTAAGATCTGAGTGTGTGGGCTCTTCTGAGCCTTGCTGCTACATGGGGATTCAGTTGTCTGAAAAAACGCGTTTATTTCGGGCTGAAAAACACGTTTTGCAGAGTGTACTGTTACTGCCCCATAACTTACATGGGATTGACCAAACTTGCAGAAACATGTTTATTTCTGCTGAAAAACACGTTTTGACCCTTTCTGCACACTGGGGTTAAGAGCTGAGTGTGTGGGCTCTTCTGAGACTTGCTGCTACATGGGTATTCAGTTGTCTGAAAAAACGCGTTTATTTCGGGCTGAAAAACACGTTTTGAAAAGTGTACTGTTACTGCCCCATAACTTACATGGGGTTGACCAAACTTGCAGAAACATGTTTATTTCTGCTGAAAAACATGTTTTGACACTTTCAGCACACTGGGGTTAAGATCTGAGTGTGTGGGCTCTTCTGAGCCTTGTTGCTACATGGGGATTCAGTTGTCTGAAAAAACGCGTTTATTTCGGGCTGAAAAACACGTTTTGAAAAGTGTACTGTTACTGCCCCATAACTTACATGGGGTTGACCAAACTTGCAGAAACATGTTTATTTCTGCTGAAAAACATGTTTTGACACTTTCAGCACACTGGGGTTAAGATCTGAGTGTGTGGGCTCTTCTGAGCCTTGCTGCTACATGGGTATTCAGTTGTCTGAAAAAACGCGTTTATTTCGGGCTGAAAAACACGTTTTGAAAAGTGTACTGTTACTGCCCCATAACTTACATGGGGTTGACCAAACTTGCAGAAACATGTTTATTTCTGCTGAAAAACATGTTTTGAACCTTTCTGCACACTGGGGTTAAGATCTGAGTGTGTGGGCTCTTCTGAGCCTTGCTGCTACATGGGGATTCAGTTGTCTGAAAAAACGCGTTTATTTCGGGCTGAAAAACACGTTTTGCAGAGTGTACTGTTACTGCCCCATAACTTACATGGGGTTGACCAAACTTGCAGAAACATGTTTATTTCTGCTGAAAAACATGTTTTGACACTTTCAGCACACTGGGGTTAAGATCTGAGTGTGTGGGCTCTTCTGAGCCTTGTTGCTACATGGGGATTCAGTTGTCTGAAAAAACGCGTTTATTTCGGGCTGAAAAACACGTTTTGAAAAGTGTACTGTTACTGCCCCATAACTTACATGGGGTTGACCAAACTTGCAGAAACATGTTTATTTCTGCTGAAAAACATGTTTTGACACTTTCAGCACACTGGGGTTAAGATCTGAGTGTGTGGGCTCTTCTGAGCCTTGTTGCTACATGGGGATTCAGTTGTCTGAAAAAACGCGTTTATTTCGGGCTGAAAAACACGTTTTGAAAAGTGTACTGTTACTGCCCCATAACTTACATGGGGTTGACCAAACTTGCAGAAACATGTTTATTTCTGCTGAAAAACATGTTTTGACACTTTCAGCACACTGGGGTTAAGATCTGAGTGTGTGGGCTCTTCTGAGCCTTGCTGCTACATGGGGATTCAGTTGTCTGAAAAAACGCGTTTATTTCGGGCTGAAAAACACGTTTTGAAAAGTGTACTGTTACTGCCCCATAACTTACATGGGGTTGACCAAACTTGCAGAAACATGTTTATTTCTGCTGAAAAACATGTTTTGACACTTTCAGCACACTGGGGTTAAGATCTGAGTGTGTGGGCTCTTCTGAGCCTTGCTGCTACATGGGTATTCAGTTGTCTGAAAAAACGCGTTTATTTCGGGCTGAAAAACACGTTTTGAAAAGTGTACTGTTACTGCCCCATAACTTACATGGGGTTGACCAAACTTGCAGAAACATGTTTATTTCTGCTGAAAAACATGTTTTGACACTTTCAGCACACTGGGGTTAAGATCTGAGTGTGTGGGCTCTTCTGAGCCTTGTTGCTACATGGGGATTCAGTTGTCTGAAAAAACGCGTTTATTTCGGGCTGAAAAACACGTTTTGAAAAGTGTACTGTTACTGCCCCATAACTTACATGGGGTTGACCAAACTTGCAGAAACATGTTTATTTCTGCTGAAAAACATGTTTTGAACCTTTCTGCACACTGGGGTTAAGATCTGAGTGTGTGGGCTCTTCTGAGCCTTGCTGCTACATGGGGATTCAGTTGTCTGAAAAAACGCGTTTATTTCGGGCTGAAAAACACGTTTTGCAGAGTGTACTGTTACTGCCCCATAACTTACATGGGGTTGACCAAACTTGCAGAAACATGTTTATTTCTGCTGAAAAACATGTTTTGACACTTTCAGCACACTGGGGTTAAGATCTGAGTGTGTGGGCTCTTCTGAGCCTTGTTGCTACATGGGGATTCAGTTGTCTGAAAAAACGCGTTTATTTCGGGCTGAAAAACACGTTTTGAAAAGTGTACTGTTACTGCCCCATAACTTACATGGGGTTGACCAAACTTGCAGAAACATGTTTATTTCTGCTGAAAAACATGTTTTGACACTTTCAGCACACTGGGGTTAAGATCTGAGTGTGTGGGCTATTCTGAGCCTTGCTGCTACATGGGTATTCAGTTGTCTGAAAAAACGCGTTTATTTCGGGCTGAAAAACACGTTTTGAAAAGTGTACTGTTACTGCCCCATAACTTACATGGGGTTGACCAAACTTGCAGAAACATGTTTATTTCTGCTGAAAAACATGTTTTGACACTTTCAGCACACTGGGGTTAAGATCTGAGTGTGTGGGCTCTTCTGAGCCTTGTTGCTACATGGGGATTCAGTTGTCTGAAAAAACGCGTTTATTTCGGGCTGAAAAACACGTTTTGCAGAGTGTACTGTTACTGCCCCATAACTTACATGGGATTGACCAAACTTGCAGAAACATGTTTATTTCTGCTGAAAAACACGTTTTGACCCTTTCTGCACACTGGGGTTAAGAGCTGAGTGTGTGGGCTCTTCTGAGACTTGCTGCTACATGGGTATTCAGTTGTCTGAAAAAACGCGTTTATTACGGGCTGAAAAACACGTTTTGAAAAGTGTACTGTTACTGCCCCATAACTTACATGGGGTTGACCAAACTTGCAGAAACATGTTTATTTCTGCTGAAAAACATGTTTTGACACTTTCAGCACACTGGGGTTAAGATCTGAGTGTGTGGGCTCTTCTGAGCCTTGTTGCTACATGGGGATTCAGTTGTCTGAAAAAACGCGTTTATTTCGGGCTGAAAAACACGTTTTGAAAAGTGTACTGTTACTGCCCCATAACTTACATGGGGTTGACCAAACTTGCAGAAACATGTTTATTTCTGCTGAAAAACATGTTTTGACACTTTCAGCACACTGGGGTTAAGATCTGAGTGTGTGGGCTCTTCTGAGCCTTGCTGCTACATGGGTATTCAGTTGTCTGAAAAAACGCGTTTATTTCGGGCTGAAAAACACGTTTTGAAAAGTGTACTGTTACTGCCCCATAACTTACATGGGGTTGACCAAACTTGCAGAAACATGTTTATTTCTGCTGAAAAACATGTTTTGAACCTTTCTGCACACTGGGGTTAAGATCTGAGAGTGTGGGCTCTTCTGAGCCTTGCTGCTACATGGGGATTCAGTTGTCTGAAAAAACGCGTTTATTTCGGGCTGAAAAACACGTTTTGCAGAGTGTACTGTTACTGCCCCATAACTTACATGGGGTTGACCAAACTTGCAGAAACATGTTTATTTCTGCTGAAAAACATGTTTTGACACTTTCAGCACACTGGGGTTAAGATCTGAGTGTGTGGGCTCTTCTGAGCCTTGTTGCTACATGGGGATTCAGTTGTCTGAAAAAACGCGTTTATTTCGGGCTGAAAAACACGTTTTGAAAAGTGTACTGTTACTGCTCCATAACTTACATGGGGTTGACCAAACTTGCAGAAACATGTTTATTTCTGCTGAAAAACATGTTTTGACACTTTCAGCACACTGGGGTTAAGATCTGAGTGTGTGGAGCTATTCTGAGCCTTGCTGCTACATGGGTATTCAGTTGTCTGAAAAAACGCGTTTATTTCGGGCTGAAAAACACGTTTTGAAAAGTGTACTGTTACTGCCCCATAACTTACATGGGGTTGACCAAACTTGCAGAAACATGTTTATTTCTGCTGAAAAACATGTTTTGACACTTTCAGCACACTGGGGTTAAGATCTGAGTGTGTGGGCTCTTCTGAGCCTTGTTGCTACATGGGGATTCAGTTGTCTGAAAAAACGCGTTTATTTCGGGCTGAAAAACACGTTTTGAAAAGTGTACTGTTACTGCCCCATAACTTACATGGGGTTGACCAAACTTGCAGAAACATGTTTATTTCTGCTGAAAAACATGTTTTGAACCTTTCTGCACACTGGGGTTAAGATCTGAGTGTGTGGGCTCTTCTGAGCCTTGCTGCTACATGGGGATTCAGTTGTCTGAAAAAACGCGTTTATTTCGGGCTGAAAAACACGTTTTGCAGAGTGTACTGTTACTGCCCCATAACTTACATGGGGTTGACCAAACTTGCAGAAACATGTTTATTTCTGCTGAAAAACATGTTTTGACACTTTCAGCACACTGGGGTTAAGATCTGAGTGTGTGGGCTCTTCTGAGCCTTGTTGCTACATGGGGATTCAGTTGTCTGAAAAAACGCGTTTATTTCGGGCTGAAAAACACGTTTTGAAAAGTGTACTGTTACTGCCCCATAACTTACATGGGGTTGACCAAACTTGCAGAAACATGTTTATTTCTGCTGAAAAACATGTTTTGACACTTTCAGCACACTGGGGTTAAGATCTGAGTGTGTGGGCTATTCTGAGCCTTGCTGCTACATGGGTATTCAGTTGTCTGAAAAAACGCGTTTATTTCGGGCTGAAAAACACGTTTTGAAAAGTGTACTGTTACTGCCCCATAACTTACATGGGGTTGACCAAACTTGCAGAAACATGTTTATTTCTGCTGAAAAACATGTTTTGACACTTTCAGCACACTGGGGTTAAGATCTGAGTGTGTGGGCTCTTCTGAGCCTTGTTGCTACATGGGGATTCAGTTGTCTGAAAAAACGCGTTTATTTCGGGCTGAAAAACACGTTTTGCAGAGTGTACTGTTACTGCCCCATAACTTACATGGGATTGACCAAACTTGCAGAAACATGTTTATTTCTGCTGAAAAACACGTTTTGACCCTTTCTGCACACTGGGGTTAAGAGCTGAGTGTGTGGGCTCTTCTGAGACTTGCTGCTACATGGGTATTCAGTTGTCTGAAAAAACGCGTTTATTACGGGCTGAAAAACACGTTTTGAAAAGTGTACTGTTACTGCCCCATAACTTACATGGGGTTGACCAAACTTGCAGAAACATGTTTATTTCTGCTGAAAAACATGTTTTGACACTTTCAGCACACTGGGGTTAAGATCTGAGTGTGTGGGCTCTTCTGAGCCTTGTTGCTACATGGGGATTCAGTTGTCTGAAAAAACGCGTTTATTTCGGGCTGAAAAACACGTTTTGAAAAGTGTACTGTTACTGCCCCATAACTTACATGGGGTTGACCAAACTTGCAGAAACATGTTTATTTCTGCTGAAAAACATGTTTTGACACTTTCAGCACACTGGGGTTAAGATCTGAGTGTGTGGGCTCTTCTGAGCCTTGCTGCTACATGGGTATTCAGTTGTCTGAAAAAACGCGTTTATTTCGGGCTGAAAAACACGTTTTGAAAAGTGTACTGTTACTGCCCCATAACTTACATGGGGTTGACCAAACTTGCAGAAACATGTTTATTTCTGCTGAAAAACATGTTTTGAACCTTTCTGCACACTGGGGTTAAGATCTGAGAGTGTGGGCTCTTCTGAGCCTTGCTGCTACATGGGGATTCAGTTGTCTGAAAAAACGCGTTTATTTCGGGCTGAAAAACACGTTTTGCAGAGTGTACTGTTACTGCCCCATAACTTACATGGGGTTGACCAAACTTGCAGAAACATGTTTATTTCTGCTGAAAAACATGTTTTGACACTTTCAGCACACTGGGGTTAAGATCTGAGTGTGTGGGCTCTTCTGAGCCTTGTTGCTACATGGGGATTCAGTTGTCTGAAAAAACGCGTTTATTTCGGGCTGAAAAACACGTTTTGAAAAGTGTACTGTTACTGCTCCATAACTTACATGGGGTTGACCAAACTTGCAGAAACATGTTTATTTCTGCTGAAAAACATGTTTTGACACTTTCAGCACACTGGGGTTAAGATCTGAGTGTGTGGAGCTATTCTGAGCCTTGCTGCTACATGGGTATTCAGTTGTCTGAAAAAACGCGTTTATTTCGGGCTGAAAAACACGTTTTGAAAAGTGTACTGTTACTGCCCCATAACTTACATGGGGTTGACCAAACTTGCAGAAACATGTTTATTTCTGCTGAAAAACATGTTTTGACACTTTCAGCACACTGGGGTTAAGATCTGAGTGTGTGGGCTCTTCTGAGCCTTGTTGCTACATGGGGATTCAGTTGTCTGAAAAAACGCGTTTATTTCGGGCTGAAAAACACGTTTTGAAAAGTGTACTGTTACTGCCCCATAACTTACATGGGGTTGACCAAACTTGCAGAAACATGTTTATTTCTGCTGAAAAACATGTTTTGACACTTTCAGCACACTGGGGTTAAGATCTGAGTGTGTGGGCTCTTCTGAGCCTTGCTGCTACATGGGGATTCAGTTGTCTGAAAAAACGCGTTTATTTCGGGCTGAAAAACACGTTTTGCAGAGTGTACTGTTACTGCCCCATAACTTACATGGGGTTGACCAAACTTGCAGAAACATGTTTATTTCTGCTGAAAAACATGTTTTGACACTTTCAGCACACTGGGGTTAAGATCTGAGTGTGTGGGCTCTTCTGAGCCTTGTTGCTACATGGGGATTCAGTTGTCTGAAAAAACGCGTTTATTTCGGGCTGAAAAACACGTTTTGAAAAGTGTACTGTTACTGCCCCATAACTTACATGGGGTTGACCAAACTTGCAGAAACATGTTTATTTCTGCTGAAAAACATGTTTTGACACTTTCAGCACACTGGGGTTAAGATCTGAGTGTGTGGGCTATTCTGAGCCTTGCTGCTACATGGGTATTCAGTTGTCTGAAAAAACGCGTTTATTTCGGGCTGAAAAACACGTTTTGAAAAGTGTACTGTTACTGCCCCATAACTTACATGGGGTTGACCAAACTTGCAGAAACATGTTTATTTCTGCTGAAAAACATGTTTTGACACTTTCAGCACACTGGGGTTAAGATCTGAGTGTGTGGGCTCTTCTGAGCCTTGTTGCTACATGGGGATTCAGTTGTCTGAAAAAACGCGTTTATTTCGGGCTGAAAAACACGTTTTGAAAAGTGTACTGTTACTGCCCCATAACTTACATGGGGTTGACCAAACTTGCAGAAACATGTTTATTTCTGCTGAAAAACATGTTTTGACACTTTCAGCACACTGGGGTTAAGATCTGAGTGTGTGGGCTCTTCTGAGCCTTGTTGCTACATGGGGATTCAGTTGTCTGAAAAAACGCGTTTATTTCGGGCTGAAAAACACGTTTTGAAAAGTGTACTGTTACTGCCCCATAACTTACATGGGGTTGACCAAACTTGCAGAAACATGTTTATTTCTGCTGAAAAACATGTTTTGACACTTTCAGCACACTGGGGTTAAGATCTGAGTGTGTGGGCTCTTCTGAGCCTTGCTGCTACATGGGTATTCAGTTGTCTGAAAAAACGCGTTTATTTCGGGCTGAAAAACACGTTTTGAAAAGTGTACTGTTACTGCCCCATAACTTACATGGGGTTGACCAAACTTGCAGAAACATGTTTATTTCTGCTGAAAAACATGTTTTGAACCTTTCTGCACACTGGGGTTAAGATCTGAGTGTGTGGGCTCTTCTGAGCCTTGCTGCTACATGGGGATTCAGTTGTCTGAAAAAACGCGTTTATTTCGGGCTGAAAAACACGTTTTGCAGAGTGTACTGTTACTGCCCCATAACTTACATGGGGTTGACCAAACTTGCAGAAACATGTTTATTTCTGCTGAAAAACATGTTTTGACACTTTCAGCACACTGGGGTTAAGATCTGAGTGTGTGGGCTCTTCTGAGCCTTGTTGCTACATGGGGATTCAGTTGTCTGAAAAAACGCGTTTATTTCGGGCTGAAAAACACGTTTTGAAAAGTGTACTGTTACTGCCCCATAACTTACATGGGGTTGACCAAACTTGCAGAAACATGTTTATTTCTGCTGAAAAACATGTTTTGACACTTTCAGCACACTGGGGTTAAGATCTGAGTGTGTGGGCTATTCTGAGCCTTGCTGCTACATGGGTATTCAGTTGTCTGAAAAAACGCGTTTATTTCGGGCTGAAAAACACGTTTTGAAAAGTGTACTGTTACTGCCCCATAACTTACATGGGGTTGACCAAACTTGCAGAAACATGTTTATTTCTGCTGAAAAACATGTTTTGACACTTTCAGCACACTGGGGTTAAGATCTGAGTGTGTGGGCTCTTCTGAGCCTTGTTGCTACATGGGGATTCAGTTGTCTGAAAAAACGCGTTTATTTCGGGCTGAAAAACACGTTTTGAAAAGTGTACTGTTACTGCCCCATAACTTACATGGGGTTGACCAAACTTGCAAAAACATGTTTATTTCTGCTGAAAAACATGTTTTGACACTTTCAGCACACTGGGGTTAAGATCTGAGTGTGTGGGCTCTTCTGAGCCTTACTGCTACATGGGGATTCAGTTGTCTGAAAAAACGCGTTTATTTCGGGCTGAAAAACACGTTTTGCAGAGTGTACTGTTACTGCCCCATAACTTACATGGGATTGACCAAACTTGCAGAAACATGTTTATTTCTGCTGAAAAACACGTTTTGACCCTTTCTGCACACTGGGGTTAAGAGCTGAGTGTGTGGGCTCTTCTGAGACTTGCTGCTACATGGGTATTCAGTTGTCTGAAAAAACGCGTTTATTACGGGCTGAAAAACACGTTTTGAAAAGTGTACTGTTACTGCCCCATAACTTACATGGGGTTGACCAAACTTGCAGAAACATGTTTATTTCTGCTGAAAAACATGTTTTGACACTTTCAGCACACTGGGGTTAAGATCTGAGTGTGTGGGCTCTTCTGAGCCTTGTTGCTACATGGGGATTCAGTTGTCTGAAAAAACGCGTTTATTTCGGGCTGAAAAACACGTTTTGAAAAGTGTACTGTTACTGCCCCATAACTTACATGGGGTTGACCAAACTTGCAGAAACATGTTTATTTCTGCTGAAAAACATGTTTTGACACTTTCAGCACACTGGGGTTAAGATCTGAGTGTGTGGGCTCTTCTGAGCCTTGCTGCTACATGGGTATTCAGTTGTCTGAAAAAACGCGTTTATTTCGGGCTGAAAAACACGTTTTGAAAAGTGTACTGTTACTGCCCCATAACTTACATGGGGTTGACCAAACTTGCAGAAACATGTTTATTTCTGCTGAAAAACATGTTTTGAACCTTTCTGCACACTGGGGTTAAGATCTGAGTGTGTGGGCTCTTCTGAGCCTTGCTGCTACATGGGGATTCAGTTGTCTGAAAAAACGCGTTTATTTCGGGCTGAAAAACACGTTTTGCAGAGTGTACTGTTACTGCCCCATAACTTACATGGGGTTGACCAAACTTGCAGAAACATGTTTATTTCTGCTGAAAAACATGTTTTGACACTTTCAGCACACTGGGGTTAAGATCTGAGTGTGTGGGCTCTTCTGAGCCTTGTTGCTACATGGGGATTCAGTTGTCTGAAAAAACGCGTTTATTTCGGGCTGAAAAACACGTTTTGAAAAGTGTACTGTTACTGCCCCATAACTTACATGGGGTTGACCAAACTTGCAGAAACATGTTTATTTCTGCTGAAAAACATGTTTTGACACTTTCAGCACACTGGGGTTAAGATCTGAGTGTGTGGGCTATTCTGAGCCTTGCTGCTACATGGGTATTCAGTTGTCTGAAAAAACGCGTTTATTTCGGGCTGAAAAACACGTTTTGAAAAGTGTACTGTTACTGCCCCATAACTTACATGGGGTTGACCAAACTTGCAGAAACATGTTTATTTCTGCTGAAAAACATGTTTTGACACTTTCAGCACACTGGGGTTAAGATCTGAGTGTGTGGGCTCTTCTGAGCCTTGTTGCTACATGGGGATTCAGTTGTCTGAAAAAACGCGTTTATTTCGGGCTGAAAAACACGTTTTGAAAAGTGTACTGTTACTGCCCCATAACTTACATGGGGTTGACCAAACTTGCAGAAACATGTTTATTTCTGCTGAAAAACATGTTTTGACACTTTCAGCACACTGGGGTTAAGATCTGAGTGTGTGGGCTCTTCTGAGCCTTGCTGCTACATGGGGATTCAGTTGTCTGAAAAAACGCGTTTATTTCGGGCTGAAAAACACGTTTTGCAGAGTGTACTGTTACTGCCCCATAACTTACATGGGGTTGACCAAACTTGCAGAAACATGTTTATTTCTGCTGAAAAACATGTTTTGACTCTTTCAGCACACTGGGGTTAAGATCTGAGTGTGTGGGCTCTTCTGAGCCTTGTTGCTACATGGGGATTCAGTTGTCTGAAAAAACGCGTTTATTTCGGGCTGAAAAACACGTTTTGAAAAGTGTACTGTTACTGCCCCATAACTTACATGGGGTTGACCAAACTTGCAGAAACATGTTTATTTCTGCTGAAAAACATGTTTTGACACTTTCAGCACACTGGGGTTAAGATCTGAGTGTGTGGGCTATTCTGAGCCTTGCTGCTACATGGGTATTCAGTTGTCTGAAAAAACGCGTTTATTTCGGGCTGAAAAACACGTTTTGAAAAGTGTACTGTTACTGCCCCATAACTTACATGGGGTTGACCAAACTTGCAGAAACATGTTTATTTCTGCTGAAAAACATGTTTTGACACTTTCAGCACACTGGGGTTAAGATCTGAGTGTGTGGGCTCTTCTGAGCCTTGTTGCTACATGGGGATTCAGTTGTCTGAAAAAACGCGTTTATTTCGGGCTGAAAAACACGTTTTGAAAAGTGTACTGTTACTGCCCCATAACTTACATGGGGTTGACCAAACTTGCAGAAACATGTTTATTTCTGCTGAAAAACATGTTTTGACACTTTCAGCACACTGGGGTTAAGATCTGAGTGTGTGGGCTCTTCTGAGCCTTGCTGCTACATGGGTATTCAGTTGTCTGAAAAAACGCGTTTATTTCGGGCTGAAAAACACGTTTTGAAAAGTGTACTGTTACTGCCCCATAACTTACATGGGGTTGACCAAACTTGCAGAAACATGTTTATTTCTGCTGAAAAACATGTTTTGAACCTTTCTGCACACTGGGGTTAAGATCTGAGTGTGTGGGCTCTTCTGAGCCTTGCTGCTACATGGGGATTCAGTTGTCTGAAAAAACGCGTTTATTTCGGGCTGAAAAACACGTTTTGCAGAGTGTACTGTTACTGCCCCATAACTTACATGGGGTTGACCAAACTTGCAGAAACATGTTTATTTCTGCTGAAAAACATGTTTTGACACTTTCAGCACACTGGGGTTAAGATCTGAGTGTGTGGGCTCTTCTGAGCCTTGTTGCTACATGGGGATTCAGTTGTCTGAAAAAACGCGTTTATTTCGGGCTGAAAAACACGTTTTGAAAAGTGTACTGTTACTGCCCCATAACTTACATGGGGTTGACCAAACTTGCAGAAACATGTTTATTTCTGCTGAAAAACATGTTTTGACACTTTCAGCACACTGGGGTTAAGATCTGAGTGTGTGGGCTATTCTGAGCCTTGCTGCTACATGGGTATTCAGTTGTCTGAAAAAACGCGTTTATTTCGGGCTGAAAAACACGTTTTGAAAAGTGTACTGTTACTGCCCCATAACTTACATGGGGTTGACCAAACTTGCAGAAACATGTTTATTTCTGCTGAAAAACATGTTTTGACACTTTCAGCACACTGGGGTTAAGATCTGAGTGTGTGGGCTCTTCTGAGCCTTGTTGCTACATGGGGATTCAGTTGTCTGAAAAAACGCGTTTATTTCGGGCTGAAAAACACGTTTTGAAAAGTGTACTGTTACTGCCCCATAACTTACATGGGGTTGACCAAACTTGCAAAAACATGTTTATTTCTGCTGAAAAACATGTTTTGACACTTTCAGCACACTGGGGTTAAGATCTGAGTGTGTGGGCTCTTCTGAGCCTTACTGCTACATGGGGATTCAGTTGTCTGAAAAAACGCGTTTATTTCGGGCTGAAAAACACGTTTTGCAGAGTGTACTGTTACTGCCCCATAACTTACATGGGATTGACCAAACTTGCAGAAACATGTTTATTTCTGCTGAAAAACACGTTTTGACCCTTTCTGCACACTGGGGTTAAGAGCTGAGTGTGTGGGCTCTTCTGAGACTTGCTGCTACATGGGTATTCAGTTGTCTGAAAAAACGCGTTTATTACGGGCTGAAAAACACGTTTTGAAAAGTGTACTGTTACTGCCCCATAACTTACATGGGGTTGACCAAACTTGCAGAAACATGTTTATTTCTGCTGAAAAACATGTTTTGACACTTTCAGCACACTGGGGTTAAGATCTGAGTGTGTGGGCTCTTCTGAGCCTTGTTGCTACATGGGGATTCAGTTGTCTGAAAAAACGCGTTTATTTCGGGCTGAAAAACACGTTTTGAAAAGTGTACTGTTACTGCCCCATAACTTACATGGGGTTGACCAAACTTGCAGAAACATGTTTATTTCTGCTGAAAAACATGTTTTGACACTTTCAGCACACTGGGGTTAAGATCTGAGTGTGTGGGCTCTTCTGAGCCTTGCTGCTACATGGGTATTCAGTTGTCTGAAAAAACGCGTTTATTTCGGGCTGAAAAACACGTTTTGAAAAGTGTACTGTTACTGCCCCATAACTTACATGGGGTTGACCAAACTTGCAGAAACATGTTTATTTCTGCTGAAAAACATGTTTTGAACCTTTCTGCACACTGGGGTTAAGATCTGAGTGTGTGGGCTCTTCTGAGCCTTGCTGCTACATGGGGATTCAGTTGTCTGAAAAAACGCGTTTATTTCGGGCTGAAAAACACGTTTTGCAGAGTGTACTGTTACTGCCCCATAACTTACATGGGGTTGACCAAACTTGCAGAAACATGTTTATTTCTGCTGAAAAACATGTTTTGACACTTTCAGCACACTGGGGTTAAGATCTGAGTGTGTGGGCTCTTCTGAGCCTTGTTGCTACATGGGGATTCAGTTGTCTGAAAAAACGCGTTTATTTCGGGCTGAAAAACACGTTTTGAAAAGTGTACTGTTACTGCCCCATAACTTACATGGGGTTGACCAAACTTGCAGAAACATGTTTATTTCTGCTGAAAAACATGTTTTGACACTTTCAGCACACTGGGGTTAAGATCTGAGTGTGTGGGCTATTCTGAGCCTTGCTGCTACATGGGTATTCAGTTGTCTGAAAAAACGCGTTTATTTCGGGCTGAAAAACACGTTTTGAAAAGTGTACTGTTACTGCCCCATAACTTACATGGGGTTGACCAAACTTGCAGAAACATGTTTATTTCTGCTGAAAAACATGTTTTGACACTTTCAGCACACTGGGGTTAAGATCTGAGTGTGTGGGCTCTTCTGAGCCTTGTTGCTACATGGGGATTCAGTTGTCTGAAAAAACGCGTTTATTTCGGGCTGAAAAACACGTTTTGAAAAGTGTACTGTTACTGCCCCATAACTTACATGGGGTTGACCAAACTTGCAGAAACATGTTTATTTCTGCTGAAAAACATGTTTTGACACTTTCAGCACACTGGGGTTAAGATCTGAGTGTGTGGGCTCTTCTGAGCCTTGCTGCTACATGGGGATTCAGTTGTCTGAAAAAACGCGTTTATTTCGGGCTGAAAAACACGTTTTGCAGAGTGTACTGTTACTGCCCCATAACTTACATGGGGTTGACCAAACTTGCAGAAACATGTTTATTTCTGCTGAAAAACATGTTTTGACACTTTCAGCACACTGGGGTTAAGATCTGAGTGTGTGGGCTCTTCTGAGCCTTGTTGCTACATGGGGATTCAGTTGTCTTAAAAAACGCGTTTATTTCGGGCTGAAAAACACGTTTTGAAAAGTGTACTGTTACTGCCCCATAACTTACATGGGGTTGACCAAACTTGCAGAAACATGTTTATTTCTGCTGAAAAACATGTTTTGACAATTTCAGCACACTGGGGTTAAGATCTGAGTGTGTGGGCTATTCTGAGCCTTGCTGCAACATGGGTATTCAGTTGTCTGAAAAAACGCGTTTATTTCGGGCTGAAAAACACGTTTTGAAAAGTGTACTGTTACTGCCCCATAACTTACATGGGGTTGACCAAACTTGCAGAAACATGTTTATTTCTGCTGAAAAACATGTTTTGACACTTTCAGCACACTGGGGTTAAGATCTGAGTGTGTGGGCTCTTCTGAGCCTTGTTGCTACATGGGGATTCAGTTGTCTGAAAAAACGCGTTTATTTCGGGCTGAAAAACACGTTTTGAAAAGTGTACTGTTACTGCCCCATAACTTACATGGGGTTGACCAAACTTGCAGAAACATGTTTATTTCTGCTGAAAAACATGTTTTGACACTTTCAGCACACTGGGGTTAAGATCTGAGTGTGTGGGCTCTTCTGAGCCTTGTTGCTACATGGGGATTCAGTTGTCTGAAAAAACGCGTTTATTTCGGGCTGAAAAACACGTTTTGAAAAGTGTACTGTTACTGCCCCATAACTTACATGGGGTTGACCAAACTTGCAGAAACATGTTTATTTCTGCTGAAAAACATGTTTTGACACTTTCAGCACACTGGGGTTAAGATCTGAGTGTGTGGGCTCTTCTGAGCCTTGCTGCTACATGGGTATTCAGTTGTCTGAAAAAACGCGTTTATTTCGGGCTGAAAAACACGTTTTGAAAAGTGTACTGTTACTGCCCCATAACTTACATGGGGTTGACCAAACTTGCAGAAACATGTTTATTTCTGCTGAAAAACATGTTTTGAACCTTTCTGCACACTGGGGTTAAGATCTGAGTGTGTGGGCTCTTCTGAGCCTTGCTGCTACATGGGTATTCAGTTGTCTGAAAAAACGCGTTTATTTCGGGCTGAAAAACACGTTTTGCAGAGTGTACTGTTACTGCCCCATAACTTACATGGGGTTGACCAAACTTGCAGAAACATGTTTATTTCTGCTGAAAAACATGTTTTGACACTTTCAGCACACTGGGGTTAAGATCTGAGTGTGTGGGCTCTTCTGAGCCTTGTTGCTACATGGGGATTCAGTTGTCTGAAAAAACGCGTTTATTTCGGGCTGAAAAACACGTTTTGAAAAGTGTACTGTTACTGCCCCATAACTTACATGGGGTTGACCAAACTTGCAGAAACATGTTTATTTCTGCTGAAAAACATGTTTTGACACTTTCAGCACACTGGGGTTAAGATCTGAGTGTGTGGGCTATTCTGAGCCTTGCTGCTACATGGGTATTCAGTTGTCTGAAAAAACGCGTTTATTTCGGGCTGAAAAACACGTTTTGAAAAGTGTACTGTTACTGCCCCATAACTTACATGGGGTTGACCAAACTTGCAGAAACATGTTTATTTCTGCTGAAAAACATGTTTTGACACTTTCAGCACACTGGGGTTAAGATCTGAGTGTGTGGGCTCTTCTGAGCCTTGTTGCTACATGGGGATTCAGTTGTCTGAAAAAACGCGTTTATTTCGGGCTGAAAAATACGTTTTGAAAAGTGTACTGTTACTGCCCCATAACTTACATGGGGTTGACCAAACTTGCAGAAACATGTTTATTTCTGCTGAAAAACATGTTTTGACACTTTCAGCACACTGGGGTTAAGATCTGAGTGTGTGGGCTCTTCTGAGCCTTGTTGCTACATGGGGATTCAGTTGTCTGAAAAAACGCGTTTATTTCGGGCTGAAAAACACGTTTTGAAAAGTGTACTGTTACTGTCCCATAACTTACATGGGGTTGACCAAACTTGCAGAAACATGTTTATTTCTGCTGAAAAACATGTTTTGACACTTTCAGCACACTGGGGTTAAGATCTGAGTGTGTGGGCTCTTCTGAGCCTTGTTGCTACATGGGGATTCAGTTGTCTGAAAAAACGCGTTTATTTCGGGCTGAAAAACACGTTTTTGAAAAGTGTACTGTTACTGCCCCATAACTTACATGGGGTTGACCAAACTTGCAGAAACATGTTTATTTCTGCTGAAAAACATGTTTTGACACTTTCAGCACACTGGGGTTAAGATCTGAGTGTGTGGGCTCTTCTGAGCCTTGCTGCTACATGGGTATTCAGTTGTCTGAAAAAACGCGTTTATTTCGGGCTGAAAAACACGTTTTGAAAAGTGTACTGTTACTGCCCCATAACTTACATGGGGTTGACCAAACTTGCAGAAACATGTTTATTTCTGCTGAAAAACATGTTTTGAACCTTTCTGCACACTGGGGTTAAGATCTGAGTGTGTGGGCTCTTCTGAGCCTTGCTGCTACATGGGGATTCAGTTGTCTGAAAAAACGCGTTTATTTCGGGCTGAAAAACACGTTTTGCAGAGTGTACTGTTACTGCCCCATAACTTACATGGGGTTGACCAAACTTGCAGAAACATGTTTATTTCTGCTGAAAAACATGTTTTGACACTTTCAGCACACTGGGGTTAAGATCTGAGTGTGTGGGCTCTTCTGAGCCTTGTTGCTACATGGGGATTCAGTTGTCTGAAAAAACGCGTTTATTTCGGGCTGAAAAACACGTTTTGAAAAGTGTACTGTTACTGCCCCATAACTTACATGGGGTTGACCAAACTTGCAGAAACATGTTTATTTCTGCTGAAAAACATGTTTTGACACTTTCAGCACACTGGGGTTAAGATCTGAGTGTGTGGGCTCTTCTGAGCCTTGCTGCTACATGGGGATTCAGTTGTCTGAAAAAACGCGTTTATTTCGGGCTGAAAAACACGTTTTGAAAAGTGTACTGTTACTGCCCCATAACTTACATGGGGTTGACCAAACTTGCAGAAACATGTTTATTTCTGCTGAAAAACATGTTTTGACACTTTCAGCACACTGGGGTTAAGATCTGAGTGTGTGGGCTCTTCTGAGCCTTGCTGCTACATGGGTATTCAGTTGTCTGAAAAAAGGCGTTTATTTCGGGCTGAAAAACACGTTTTGAAAAGTGTACTGTTACTGCCCCATAACTTACATGGGGTTGACCAAACTTGCAGAAACATGTTTATTTCTGCTGAAAAACATGTTTTGACACTTTCAGCACACTGGGGTTAAGATCTGAGTGTGTGGGCTCTTCTGAGCCTTGTTGCTACATGGGGATTCAGTTGTCTGAAAAAACGCGTTTATTTCGGGCTGAAAAACACGTTTTGAAAAGTGTACTGTTACTGCCCCATAACTTACATGGGGTTGACCAAACTTGCAGAAACATGTTTATTTCTGCTGAAAAACATGTTTTGACACTTTCAGCACACTGGGGTTAAGATCTGAGTGTGTGGGCTCTTCTGAGCCTTGCTGCTACATGGGGATTCAGTTGTCTGAAAAAACGCGTTTATTTCGGGCTGAAAAACACGTTTTGCAGAGTGTACTGTTACTGCCCCATAACTTACATGGGGTTGACCAAACTTGCAGAAACATGTTTATTTCTGCTGAAAAACACGTTTTGACCCTTTCTGCACACTGGGGTTAAGATCTGAGTGTGTGGGCTCTTCTGAGCCTTGCTGCTACATGGGTATTCAGTTGTCTGAAAAAACGCGTTTATTTCGGGCTGAAAAACACGTTTTGAAAAGTGTACTGTTACTGCCCCATAACTTACATGGGGTTGACCAAACTTGCAGAAACATGTTTATTTCTGCTGAAAAACATGTTTTGACACTTTCAGCACACTGGGGTTAAGATCTGAGTGTGTGGGCTCTTCTGAGCCTTACTGCTACATGGGGATTCAGTTGTCTGAAAAAACGCGTTTATTTCGGGCTGAAAAACACGTTTTGCAGAGTGTACTGTTACTGCCCCATAACTTACATGGGGTTGACCAAACTTGCAGAAACATGTTTATTTCTGCTGAAAAACACGTTTTGACCCTTTCTGCACACTGGGGTTAAGATCTGAGTGTGTGGGCTCTTCTGAGCCTTGCTGCTACATGGGTATTCAGTTGTCTGAAAAAACGCGTTTATTTCGGGCTGAAAAACACGTTTTGAAAAGTGTACTGTTACTGCCCCATAACTTACATGGGGTTGACCAAACTTGCAGAAACATGTTTATTTCTGCTGAAAAACATGTTTTGACACTTTCAGCACACTGGGGTTAAGATCTGAGTGTGTGGGCTCTTCTGAGCCTTGTTGCTACATGGGGATTCAGTTGTCTGAAAAAACGCGTTTATTTCGGGCTGAAAAACACGTTTTGAAAAGTGTACTGTTACTGCCCCATAACTTACATGGGGTTGACCAAACTTGCAGAAACATGTTTATTTCTGCTGAAAAACATGTTTTGACACTTTCAGCACACTGGGGTTAAGATCTGAGTGTGTGGGCTCTTCTGAGCCTTGTTGCTACATGGGGATTCAGTTGTCTGAAAAAACGCGTTTTTTTCGGGCTGAAAAACACGTTTTGAAAAGTGTACTGTTACTGCCCCATAACTTACATGGGGTTGACCAAACTTGCAGAAACATGTTTATTTCTGCTGAAAAACATGTTTTGACACTTTCAGCACACTGGGGTTAAGATCTGAGTGTGTGGGCTCTTCTGAGCCTTGCTGCTACATGGGGATTCAGTTGTCTGAAAAAACGCGTTTATTTCGGGCTGAAAAACACGTTTTGCAGAGTGTACTGTTACTGCCCCATAACTTACATGGGATTGACCAAACTTGCAGAAACATGTTTATTTCTGCTGAAAAACACGTTTTGACCCTTTCTGCACACTGGGGTTAAGAGCTGAGTGTGTGGGCTCTTCTGAGACTTGATGCTACATGGGTATTCAGTTGTCTGAAAAAACGCGTTTATTTCGGGCTGAAAAACACGTTTTGAAAAGTGTACTGTTACTGCCCCATAACTTACATGGGGTTGACCAAACTTGCAGAAACATGTTTATTTCTGCTGAAAAACATGTTTTGACACTTTCAGCACACTGGGGTTAAGATCTGAGTGTGTGGGCTCTTCTGAGCCTTGTTGCTACATGGGGATTCAGTTGTCTGAAAAAACGCGTTTATTTCGGGCTGAAAAACACGTTTTGAAAAGTGTACTGTTACTGCCCCATAACTTACATGGGGTTGACCAAACTTGCAGAAACATGTTTATTTCTGCTGAAAAACATGTTTTGACACTTTCAGCACACTGGGGTTAAGATCTGAGTGTGTGGGCTCTTCTGAGCCTTGCTGCTACATGGGTATTCAGTTGTCTGAAAAAACGCGTTTATTTCGGGCTGAAAAACACGTTTTGAAAAGTGTACTGTTACTGCCCCATAACTTACATGGGGTTGACCAAACTTGCAGAAACATGTTTATTTCTGCTGAAAAACATGTTTTGAACCTTTCTGCACACTGGGGTTAAGATCTGAGTGTGTGGGCTCTTCTGAGCCTTGCTGCTACATGGGGATTCAGTTGTCTGAAAAAACGCGTTTATTTCGGGCTGAAAAACACGTTTTGCAGAGTGTACTGTTACTGCCCCATAACTTACATGGGGTTGACCAAACTTGCAGAAACATGTTTATTTCTGCTGAAAAACATGTTTTGACACTTTCAGCACACTGGGGTTAAGATCTGAGTGTGTGGGCTCTTCTGAGCCTTGTTGCTACATGGGGATTCAGTTGTCTGAAAAAACGCGTTTATTTCGGGCTGAAAAACACGTTTTGAAAAGTGTACTGTTACTGCCCCATAACTTACATGGGGTTGACCAAACTTGCAGAAACATGTTTATTTCTGCTGAAAAACATGTTTTGACACTTTCAGCACACTGGGGTTAAGATCTGAGTGTGTGGGCTATTCTGAGCCTTGCTGCTACATGGGTATTCAGTTGTCTGAAAAAACGCGTTTATTTCGGGCTGAAAAACACGTTTTGAAAAGTGTACTGTTACTGCCCCATAACTTACATGGGGTTGACCAAACTTGCAGAAACATGTTTATTTCTGCTGAAAAACATGTTTTGACACTTTCAGCACACTGGGGTTAAGATCTGAGTGTGTGGGCTCTTCTGAGCCTTGTTGCTACATGGGGATTCAGTTGTCTGAAAAAATGCGTTTATTTCGGGCTGAAAAACACGTTTTGAAAAGTGTACTGTTACTGCCCCATAACTTACATGGGGTTGACCAAACTTGCAAAAACATGTTTATTTCTGCTGAAAAACATGTTTTGACACTTTCAGCACACTGGGGTTAAGATCTGAGTGTGTGGGCTCTTCTGAGCCTTGTTGCTACATGGGGATTCAGTTGTCTGAAAAAACGCGTTTATTTCGGGCTGAAAAACACGTTTTGAAAAGTGTACTGTTACTGCCCCATAACTTACATGGGGTTGACCAAACTTGCAGAAACATGTTTATTTCTGCTGAAAAACATGTTTTGACACTTTCAGCACACTGGGGTTAAGATCTGAGTGTGTGGGCTCTTCTGAGCCTTGTTGCTACATGGGGATTCAGTTGTCTGAAAAAACGCGTTTATTTCGGGCTGAAAAACACGTTTTGAAAAGTGTACTGTTACTGCCCCATAACTTACATGGGGTTGACCAAACTTGCAGAAACATGTTTATTTCTGCTGAAAAACATGTTTTGACACTTTCAGCACACTGGGGTTAAGATCTGAGTGTGTGGGCTCTTCTGAGCCTTGCTGCTACATGGGGATTCAGTTGTCTGAAAAAACGCGTTTATTTCGGGCTGAAAAACACGTTTTGCAGAGTGTACTGTTACTGCCCCATAACTTACATGGGATTGACCAAACTTGCAGAAACATGTTTATTTCTGCTGAAAAACACGTTTTGACCCTTTCTGCACACTGGGGTTAAGAGCTGAGTGTGTGGGCTCTTCTGAGACTTGCTGCTACATGGGTATTCAGTTGTCTGAAAAAACGCGTTTATTACGGGCTGAAAAACACGTTTTGAAAAGTGTACTGTTACTGCCCCATAACTTACATGGGGTTGACCAAACTTGCAGAAACATGTTTATTTCTGCTGAAAAACATGTTTTGACACTTTCAGCACACTGGGGTTAAGATCTGAGTGTGTGGGCTCTTCTGAGCCTTGTTGCTACATGGGGATTCAGTTGTCTGAAAAAACGCGTTTATTTCGGGCTGAAAAACACGTTTTGAAAAGTGTACTGTTACTGCCCCATAACTTACATGGGGTTGACCAAACTTGCAGAAACATGTTTATTTCTGCTGAAAAACATGTTTTGACACTTTCAGCACACTGGGGTTAAGATCTGAGTGTGTGGGCTCTTCTGAGCCTTGCTGCTACATGGGTATTCAGTTGTCTGAAAAAACGCGTTTATTTCGGGCTGAAAAACACGTTTTGAAAAGTGTACTGTTACTGCCCCATAACTTACATGGGGTTGACCAAACTTGCAGAAACATGTTTATTTCTGCTGAAAAACATGTTTTGAACCTTTCTGCACACTGGGGTTAAGATCTGAGTGTGTGGGCTCTTCTGAGCCTTGCTGCTACATGGGGATTCAGTTGTCTGAAAAAACGCGTTTATTTCGGGCTGAAAAACACGTTTTGCAGAGTGTACTGTTACTGCCCCATAACTTACATGGGGTTGACCAAACTTGCAGAAACATGTTTATTTCTGCTGAAAAACATGTTTTGACACTTTCAGCACACTGGGGTTAAGATCTGAGTGTGTGGGCTCTTCTGAGCCTTGTTGCTACATGGGGATTCAGTTGTCTGAAAAAAACGCGTTTATTTCGGGCTGAAAAACACGTTTTGAAAAGTGTACTGTTACTGCCCCATAACTTACATGGGGTTGACCAAACTTGCAGAAACATGTTTATTTCTGCTGAAAAACATGTTTTGACACTTTCAGCACACTGGGGTTAAGATCTGAGTGTGTGGGCTATTCTGAGCCTTGCTGCTACATGGGTATTCAGTTGTCTGAAAAAACGCGTTTATTTCGGGCTGAAAAACACGTTTTGAAAAGTGTACTGTTACTGCCCCATAACTTACATGGGGTTGACCAAACTTGCAGAAACATGTTTATTTCTGCTGAAAAACATGTTTTGACACTTTCAGCACACTGGGGTTAAGATCTGAGTGTGTGGGCTCTTCTGAGCCTTGTTGCTACATGGGGATTCAGTTGTCTGAAAAAACGCGTTTATTTCGGGCTGAAAAACACGTTTTGAAAAGTGTACTGTTACTGCCCCATAACTTACATGGGGTTGACCAAACTTGCAGAAACATGTTTATTTCTGCTGAAAAACATGTTTTGACACTTTCAGCACACTGGGGTTAAGATCTGAGTGTGTGGGCTCTTCTGAGCCTTGCTGCTACATGGGGATTCAGTTGTCTGAAAAAACGCGTTTATTTCGGGCTGAAAAACACGTTTTGCAGAGTGTACTGTTACTGCCCCATAACTTACATGGGGTTGACCAAACTTGCAGAAACATGTTTATTTCTGCTGAAAAACATGTTTTGACACTTTCAGCACACTGGGGTTAAGATCTGAGTGTGTGGGCTCTTCTGAGCCTTGTTGCTACATGGGGATTCAGTTGTCTGAAAAAACGCGTTTATTTCGGGCTGAAAAACACGTTTTGAAAAGTGTACTGTTACTGCCCCATAACTTACATGGGGTTGACCAAACTTGCAGAAACATGTTTATTTCTGCTGAAAAACATGTTTTGACACTTTCAGCACACTGGGGTTAAGATCTGAGTGTGTGGGCTATTCTGAGCCTTGCTGCTACATGGGTATTCAGTTGTCTGAAAAAACGCGTTTATTTCGGGCTGAAAAACACGTTTTGAAAAGTGTACTGTTACTGCCCCATAACTTACATGGGGTTGACCAAACTTGCAGAAACATGTTTATTTCTGCTGAAAAACATGTTTTGACACTTTCAGCACACTGGGGTTAAGATCTGAGTGTGTGGGCTCTTCTGAGCCTTGTTGCTACATGGGGATTCAGTTGTCTGAAAAAACGCGTTTATTTCGGGCTGAAAAACACGTTTTGAAAAGTGTACTGTTACTGCCCCATAACTTACATGGGGTTGACCAAACTTGCAGAAACATGTTTATTTCTGCTGAAAAACATGTTTTGACACTTTCAGCACACTGGGGTTAAGATCTGAGTGTGTGGGCTCTTCTGAGCCTTGTTGCTACATGGGGATTCAGTTGTCTGAAAAAACGCGTTTATTTCGGGCTGAAAAACACGTTTTGAAAAGTGTACTGTTACTGCCCCATAACTTACATGGGGTTGACCAAACTTGCAGAAAACATGTTTATTTCTGCTGAAAAACATGTTTTGACACTTTCAGCACACTGGGGTTAAGATCTGAGTGTGTGGGCTCTTCTGAGCCTTGCTGCTACATGGGTATTCAGTTGTCTGAAAAAACGCGTTTATTTCGGGCTGAAAAACACGTTTTGAAAAGTGTACTGTTACTGCCCCATAACTTACATGGGGTTGACCAAACTTGCAGAAACATGTTTATTTCTGCTGAAAAACATGTTTTGAACCTTTCTGCACACTGGGGTTAAGATCTGAGTGTGTGGGCTCTTCTGAGCCTTGCTGCTACATGGGGATTCAGTTGTCTGAAAAAACGCGTTTATTTCGGGCTGAAAAACACGTTTTGCAGAGTGTACTGTTACTGCCCCATAACTTACATGGGGTTGACCAAACTTGCAGAAACATGTTTATTTCTGCTGAAAAACATGTTTTGACACTTTCAGCACACTGGGGTTAAGATCTGAGTGTGTGGGCTCTTCTGAGCCTTGTTGCTACATGGGGATTCAGTTGTCTGAAAAAACGCGTTTATTTCGGGCTGAAAAACACGTTTTGAAAAGTGTACTGTTACTGCCCCATAACTTACATGGGGTTGACCAAACTTGCAGAAACATGTTTATTTCTGCTGAAAAACATGTTTTGACACTTTCAGCACACTGGGGTTAAGATCTGAGTGTGTGGGCTATTCTGAGCCTTGCTGCTACATGGGTATTCAGTTGTCTGAAAAAACGCGTTTATTTCGGGCTGAAAAACACGTTTTGAAAAGTGTACTGTTACTGCCCCATAACTTACATGGGGTTGACCAAACTTGCAGAAACATGTTTATTTCTGCTGAAAAACATGTTTTGACACTTTCAGCACACTGGGGTTAAGATCTGAGTGTGTGGGCTCTTCTGAGCCTTGTTGCTACATGGGGATTCAGTTGTCTGAAAAAACGCGTTTATTTCGGGCTGAAAAATACGTTTTGAAAAGTGTACTGTTACTGCCCCATAACTTACATGGGGTTGACCAAACTTGCAGAAACATGTTTATTTCTGCTGAAAAACATGTTTTGACACTTTCAGCACACTGGGGTTAAGATCTGAGTGTGTGGGCTCTTCTGAGCCTTGTTGCTACATGGGGATTCAGTTGTTTGAAAAAACGCGTTTATTTCGGGCTGAAAAACACGTTTTGAAAAGTGTACTGTTACTGTCCCATAACTTACATGGGGTTGACCAAACTTGCAGAAACATGTTTATTTCTGCTGAAAAACATGTTTTGACACTTTCAGCACACTGGGGTTAAGATCTGAGTGTGTGGGCTCTTCTGAGCCTTGTTGCTACATGGGGATTCAGTTGTCTGAAAAAACGCGTTTATTTCGGGCTGAAAAACACGTTTTGAAAAGTGTACTGTTACTGCCCCATAACTTACATGGGGTTGACCAAACTTGCAGAAACATGTTTATTTCTGCTGAAAAACATGTTTTGACACTTTCAGCACACTGGGGTTAAGATCTGAGTGTGTGGGCTCTTCTGAGCCTTGCTGCTACATGGGGATTCAGTTGTCTGAAAAAACGCGTTTATTTCGGGCTGAAAAACACGTTTTGCAGAGTGTACTGTTACTGCCCCATAACTTACATGGGATTGACCAAACTTGCAGAAACATGTTTATTTCTGCTGAAAAACACGTTTTGACCCTTTCTGCACACTGGGGTTAAGAGCTGAGTGTGTGGGCTCTTCTGAGACTTGCTGCTACATGGGTATTCAGTTGTCTGAAAAAACGCGTTTATTTCGGGCTGAAAAACACGTTTTGAAAAGTGTACTGTTACTGCCCCATAACTTACATGGGGTTGACCAAACTTGCAGAAACATGTTTATTTCTGCTGAAAAACATGTTTTGACACTTTCAGCACACTGGGGTTAAGATCTGAGTGTGTGGGCTCTTCTGAGCCTTGTTGCTACATGGGGATTCAGTTGTCTGAAAAAACGCGTTTATTTCGGGCTGAAAAACACGTTTTGAAAAGTGTACTGTTACTGCCCCATAACTTACATGGGGTTGACCAAACTTGCAGAAACATGTTTATTTCTGCTGAAAAACATGTTTTGACACTTTCAGCACACTGGGGTTAAGATCTGAGTGTGTGGGCTCTTCTGAGCCTTGCTGCTACATGGGTATTCAGTTGTCTGAAAAAACGCGTTTATTTCGGGCTGAAAAACACGTTTTGAAAAGTGTACTGTTACTGCCCCATAACTTACATGGGGTTGACCAAACTTGCAGAAACATGTTTATTTCTGCTGAAAAACATGTTTTGAACCTTTCTGCACACTGGGGTTAAGATCTGAGTGTGTGGGCTCTTCTGAGCCTTGCTGCTACATGGGGATTCAGTTGTCTGAAAAAACGCGTTTATTTCGGGCTGAAAAACACGTTTTGCAGAGTGTACTGTTACTGCCCCATAACTTACATGGGGTTGACCAAACTTGCAGAAACATGTTTATTTCTGCTGAAAAACATGTTTTGACACTTTCAGCACACTGGGGTTAAGATCTGAGTGTGTGGGCTCTTCTGAGCCTTGTTGCTACATGGGGATTCAGTTGTCTGAAAAAACGCGTTTATTTCGGGCTGAAAAACACGTTTTGAAAAGTGTACTGTTACTGCCCCATAACTTACATGGGGTTGACCAAACTTGCAGAAACATGTTTATTTCTGCTGAAAAACATGTTTTGACACTTTCAGCACACTGGGGTTAAGATCTGAGTGTGTGGGCTCTTCTGAGCCTTGCTGCTACATGGGTATTCAGTTGTCTGAAAAAACGCGTTTATTTCGGGCTGAAAAACACGTTTTGAAAAGTGTACTGTTACTGCCCCATAACTTACATGGGGTTGACCAAACTTGCAGAAACATGTTTATTTCTGCTGAAAAACATGTTTTGACACTTTCAGCACACTGGTGTTAAGATCTGAGTGTGTGGGCTCTTCTGAGCCTTGTTGCTACATGGGGATTCAGTTGTCTGAAAAAACGCGTTTATTTCGGGCTGAAAAACACGTTTTGAAAAGTGTACTGTTACTGCCCCATAACGTACATGGGGTTGACCAAACTTGCAGAAACATGTTTATTTCTGCTGAAAAACATGTTTTGACACTTTCAGCACACTGGGGTTAAGATCTGAGTGTGTGGGCTCTTCTGAGCCTTGTTGCTACATGGGGATTCAGTTGTCTGAAAAAACGCGTTTATTTCGGGCTGAAAAACACGTTTTGAAAAGTGTACTGTTACTGCCCCATAACTTACATGGGGTTGACCAAACTTGCAGAAACATGTTTATTTCTGCTGAAAAACATGTTTTGACACTTTCAGCACACTGGGGTTAAGATCTGAGTGTGTGGGCTCTTCTGAGCCTTACTGCTACATGGGGATTCAGTTGTCTGAAAAAACGCGTTTATTTCGGGCTGAAAAACACGTTTTGCAGAGTGTACTGTTACTGCCCCATAACTTACATGGGGTTGACCAAACTTGCAGAAACATGTTTATTTCTGCTGAAAAACACGTTTTGACCCATTCTGCACACTGGGGTTAAGATCTGAGTGTGTGGGCTCTTCTGAGCCTTGCTGCTACATGGGTATTCAGTTGTCTGAAAAAACGCGTTTATTTCGGGCTGAAAAACACGTTTTGAAAAGTGTACTGTTACTGCCCCATAACTTACATGGGGTTGACCAAACTTGCAGAAACATGTTTATTTCTGCTGAAAAACATGTTTTGACACTTTCAGCACACTGGGGTTAAGATCTGAGTGTGTGGGCTCTTCTGAGCCTTGCTGCTACATGGGGATTCAGTTGTCTGAAAAAACGCGTTTATTTCGGGCTGAAAAACACGTTTTGCAGAGTGTACTGTTACTGCCCCATAACTTACATGGGGTTGACCAAACTTGCAGAAACATGTTTATTTCTGCTGAAAAACACGTTTTGACCCTTTCTGCACACTGGGGTTAAGATCTGAGTGTGTGGGCTCTTCTGAGCCTTGCTGCTACATGGGTATTCAGTTGTCTGAAAAAACGCGTTTATTTCGGGCTGAAAAACACGTTTTGAAAAGTGTACTGTTACTGCCCCATAACTTACATGGGGTTGACCAAACTTGCAGAAACATGTTTATTTCTGCTGAAAAACATGTTTTGACACTTTCAGCACACTGGGGTTAAGATCTGAGTGTGTGGGCTCTTCTGAGCCTTGTTGCTACATGGGGATTCAGTTGTCTGAAAAAACGCGTTTATTTCGGGCTGAAAAACACGTTTTGAAAAGTGTACTGTTACTGCCCCATAACTTACATGGGGTTGACCAAACTTGCAGAAACATGTTTATTTCTGCTGAAAAACATGTTTTGACACTTTCAGCACACTGGGGTTAAGAGCTGAGTGTGTGGGCTCTTCTGAGCCTTGCTGCTACATGGGGATTCAGTTGTCTGAAAAAACGCGTTTATTTCGGGCTGAAAAACACGTTTTGCAGAGTGTACTGTTACTGCCCCATAACTTACATGGGATTGACCAAACTTGCAGAAACATGTTTATTTCTGCTGAAAAACACGTTTTGACCCTTTCTGCACACTGGGGTTAAGAGCTGAGTGTGTGGGCTCTTCTGAGACTTGCTGCTACATGGGTATTCAGTTGTCTGAAAAAACGCGTTTATTTCGGGCTGAAAAACACGTTTTGAAAAGTGTACTGTTACTGCCCCATAACTTACATGGGGTTGACCAAACTTGCAGAAACATGTTTATTTCTGCTGAAAAACATGTTTTGACACTTTCAGCACACTGGGGTTAAGATCTGAGTGTGTGGGCTCTTCTGAGCCTTGTTGCTACATGGGGATTCAGTTGTCTGAAAAAACGCGTTTATTTCGGGCTGAAAAACACGTTTTGAAAAGTGTACTGTTACTGCCCCATAACTTACATGGGGTTGACCAAACTTGCAGAAACATGTTTATTTCTGCTGAAAAACATGTTTTGACACTTTCAGCACACTGGGGTTAAGAGCTGAGTGTGTGGGCTCTTCTGAGCCTTGCTGCTACATGGGGATTCAGTTGTCTGAAAAAACGCGTTTATTTCGGGCTGAAAAACACGTTTTGCAGAGTGTACTGTTACTGCCCCATAACTTACATGGGGTTGACCAAACTTGCAGAAACATGTTTATTTCTGCTGAAAAACATGTTTTGACACTTTCAGCACACTGGGGTTAAGATCTGAGTGTGTGGGCTCTTCTGAGCCTTGCTGCTACATGGGGATTCAGTTGTCTGAAAAAACGCGTTTATTTCGGGCTGAAAAACACGTTTTGCAGAGTGTACTGTTACTGCCCCATAACTTACATGGGATTGACCAAACTTGCAGAAACATGTTTATTTCTGCTGAAAAACACGTTTTGACCCTTTCTGCACACTGGGGTTAAGAGCTGAGTGTGTGGGCTCTTCTGAGACTTGCTGCTACATGGGTATTCAGTTGTCTGAAAAAACGCGTTTATTTCGGGCTGAAAAACACGTTTTGAAAAGTGTACTGTTACTGCCCCATAACTTACATGGGGTTGACCAAACTTGCAGAAACATGTTTATTTCTGCTGAAAAACATGTTTTGACACTTTCAGCACACTGGGGTTAAGATCTGAGTGTGTGGGCTCTTCTGAGCCTTGTTGCTACATGGGGATTCAGTTGTCTGAAAAAACGCGTTTATTTCGGGCTGAAAAACACGTTTTGAAAAGTGTACTGTTACTGCCCCATAACTTACATGGGGTTGACCAAACTTGCAGAAACATGTTTATTTCTGCTGAAAAACATGTTTTGACACTTTCAGCACACTGGGGTTAAGATCTGAGTGTGTGGGCTCTTCTGAGCCTTGCTGCTACATGGGTATTCAGTTGTCTGAAAAAACGCGTTTATTTCGGGCTGAAAAACACGTTTTGAAAAGTGTACTGTTACTGCCCCATAACTTACATGGGGTTGACCAAACTTGCAGAAACATGTTTATTTCTGCTGAAAAACATGTTTTGAACCTTTCTGCACACTGGGGTTAAGATCTGAGTGTGTGGGCTCTTCTGAGCCTTGCTGCTACATGGGGATTCAGTTGTCTGAAAAAACGCGTTTATTTCGGGCTGAAAAACACGTTTTGCAGAGTGTACTGTTACTGCCCCATAACTTACATGGGGTTGACCAAACTTGCAGAAACATGTTTATTTCTGCTGAAAAACATGTTTTGACACTTTCAGCACACTGGGGTTAAGATCTGAGTGTGTGGGCTCTTCTGAGCCTTGTTGCTACATGGGGATTCAGTTGTCTGAAAAAACGCGTTTATTTCGGGCTGAAAAACACGTTTTGAAAAGTGTACTGTTACTGCCCCATAACTTACATGGGGTTGACCAAACTTGCAGAAACATGTTTATTTCTGCTGAAAAACATGTTTTGACACTTTCAGCACACTGGGGTTAAGATCTGAGTGTGTGGGCTCTTCTGAGCCTTGCTGCTACATGGGTATTCAGTTGTCTGAAAAAACGCGTTTATTTCGGGCTGAAAAACACGTTTTGAAAAGTGTACTGTTACTGCCCCATAACTTACATGGGGTTGACCAAACTTGCAGAAACATGTTTATTTCTGCTGAAAAACATGTTTTGACACTTTCAGCACACTGGTGTTAAGATCTGAGTGTGTGGGCTCTTCTGAGCCTTGTTGCTACATGGGGATTCAGTTGTCTGAAAAAACGCGTTTATTTCGGGCTGAAAAACACGTTTTGAAAAGTGTACTGTTACTGCCCCATAACGTACATGGGGTTGACCAAACTTGCAGAAACATGTTTATTTCTGCTGAAAAACATGTTTTGACACTTTCAGCACACTGGGGTTAAGATCTGAGTGTGTGGGCTCTTCTGAGCCTTGTTGCTACATGGGGATTCAGTTGTCTGAAAAAACGCGTTTATTTCGGGCTGAAAAACACGTTTTGAAAAGTGTACTGTTACTGCCCCATAACTTACATGGGGTTGACCAAACTTGCAGAAACATGTTTATTTCTGCTGAAAAACATGTTTTGACACTTTCAGCACACTGGGGTTAAGATCTGAGTGTGTGGGCTCTTCTGAGCCTTACTGCTACATGGGGATTCAGTTGTCTGAAAAAACGCGTTTATTTCGGGCTGAAAAACACGTTTTGCAGAGTGTACTGTTACTGCCCCATAACTTACATGGGGTTGACCAAACTTGCAGAAACATGTTTATTTCTGCTGAAAAACACGTTTTGACCCATTCTGCACACTGGGGTTAAGATCTGAGTGTGTGGGCTCTTCTGAGCCTTGCTGCTACATGGGTATTCAGTTGTCTGAAAAAACGCGTTTATTTCGGGCTGAAAAACACGTTTTGAAAAGTGTACTGTTACTGCCCCATAACTTACATGGGGTTGACCAAACTTGCAGAAACATGTTTATTTCTGCTGAAAAACATGTTTTGACACTTTCAGCACACTGGGGTTAAGATCTGAGTGTGTGGGCTCTTCTGAGCCTTGCTGCTACATGGGGATTCAGTTGTCTGAAAAAACGCGTTTATTTCGGGCTGAAAAACACGTTTTGCAGAGTGTACTGTTACTGCCCCATAACTTACATGGGGTTGACCAAACTTGCAGAAACATGTTTATTTCTGCTGAAAAACACGTTTTGACCCTTTCTGCACACTGGGGTTAAGATCTGAGTGTGTGGGCTCTTCTGAGCCTTGCTGCTACATGGGTATTCAGTTGTCTGAAAAAACGCGTTTATTTCGGGCTGAAAAACACGTTTTGAAAAGTGTACTGTTACTGCCCCATAACTTACATGGGGTTGACCAAACTTGCAGAAACATGTTTATTTCTGCTGAAAAACATGTTTTGACACTTTCAGCACACTGGGGTTAAGATCTGAGTGTGTGGGCTCTTCTGAGCCTTGTTGCTACATGGGGATTCAGTTGTCTGAAAAAACGCGTTTATTTCGGGCTGAAAAACACGTTTTGAAAAGTGTACTGTTACTGCCCCATAACTTACATGGGGTTGACCAAACTTGCAGAAACATGTTTATTTCTGCTGAAAAACATGTTTTGACACTTTCAGCACACTGGGGTTAAGAGCTGAGTGTGTGGGCTCTTCTGAGCCTTGCTGCTACATGGGGATTCAGTTGTCTGAAAAAACGCGTTTATTTCGGGCTGAAAAACACGTTTTGCAGAGTGTACTGTTACTGCCCCATAACTTACATGGGATTGACCAAACTTGCAGAAACATGTTTATTTCTGCTGAAAAACACGTTTTGACCCTTTCTGCACACTGGGGTTAAGAGCTGAGTGTGTGGGCTCTTCTGAGACTTGCTGCTACATGGGTATTCAGTTGTCTGAAAAAACGCGTTTATTTCGGGCTGAAAAACACGTTTTGAAAAGTGTACTGTTACTGCCCCATAACTTACATGGGGTTGACCAAACTTGCAGAAACATGTTTATTTCTGCTGAAAAACATGTTTTGACACTTTCAGCACACTGGGGTTAAGATCTGAGTGTGTGGGCTCTTCTGAGCCTTGTTGCTACATGGGGATTCAGTTGTCTGAAAAAACGCGTTTATTTCGGGCTGAAAAACACGTTTTGAAAAGTGTACTGTTACTGCCCCATAACTTACATGGGGTTGACCAAACTTGCAGAAACATGTTTATTTCTGCTGAAAAACATGTTTTGACACTTTCAGCACACTGGGGTTAAGATCTGAGTGTGTGGGCTCTTCTGAGCCTTGCTGCTACATGGGTATTCAGTTGTCTGAAAAAACGCGTTTATTTCGGGCTGAAAAACACGTTTTGAAAAGTGTACTGTTACTGCCCCATAACTTACATGGGGTTGACCAAACTTGCAGAAACATGTTTATTTCTGCTGAAAAACATGTTTTGAACCTTTCTGCACACTGGGGTTAAGATCTGAGTGTGTGGGCTCTTCTGAGCCTTGCTGCTACATGGGGATTCAGTTGTCTGAAAAAACGCGTTTATTTCGGGCTGAAAAACACGTTTTGCAGAGTGTACTGTTACTGCCCCATAACTTACATGGGGTTGACCAAACTTGCAGAAACATGTTTATTTCTGCTGAAAAACATGTTTTGACACTTTCAGCACACTGGGGTTAAGATCTGAGTGTGTGGGCTCTTCTGAGCCTTGTTGCTACATGGGGATTCAGTTGTCTGAAAAAACGCGTTTATTTCGGGCTGAAAAACACGTTTTGAAAAGTGTACTGTTACTGCCCCATAACTTACATGGGGTTGACCAAACTTGCAGAAACATGTTTATTTCTGCTGAAAAACATGTTTTGACACTTTCAGCACACTGGGGTTAAGATCTGAGTGTGTGGGCTCTTCTGAGCCTTGCTGCTACATGGGTATTCAGTTGTCTGAAAAAACGCGTTTATTTCGGGCTGAAAAACACGTTTTGAAAAGTGTACTGTTACTGCCCCATAACTTACATGGGGTTGACCAAACTTGCAGAAACATGTTTATTTCTGCTGAAAAACATGTTTTGACACTTTCAGCACACTGGTGTTAAGATCTGAGTGTGTGGGCTCTTCTGAGCCTTGTTGCTACATGGGGATTCAGTTGTCTGAAAAAACGCGTTTATTTCGGGCTGAAAAACACGTTTTGAAAAGTGTACTGTTACTGCCCCATAACGTACATGGGGTTGACCAAACTTGCAGAAACATGTTTATTTCTGCTGAAAAACATGTTTTGACACTTTCAGCACACTGGGGTTAAGATCTGAGTGTGTGGGCTCTTCTGAGCCTTGTTGCTACATGGGGATTCAGTTGTCTGAAAAAACGCGTTTATTTCGGGCTGAAAAACACGTTTTGAAAAGTGTACTGTTACTGCCCCATAACTTACATGGGGTTGACCAAACTTGCAGAAACATGTTTATTTCTGCTGAAAAACATGTTTTGACACTTTCAGCACACTGGGGTTAAGATCTGAGTGTGTGGGCTCTTCTGAGCCTTACTGCTACATGGGGATTCAGTTGTCTGAAAAAACGCGTTTATTTCGGGCTGAAAAACACGTTTTGCAGAGTGTACTGTTACTGCCCCATAACTTACATGGGGTTGACCAAACTTGCAGAAACATGTTTATTTCTGCTGAAAAACACGTTTTGACCCATTCTGCACACTGGGGTTAAGATCTGAGTGTGTGGGCTCTTCTGAGCCTTGCTGCTACATGGGTATTCAGTTGTCTGAAAAAACGCGTTTATTTCGGGCTGAAAAACACGTTTTGAAAAGTGTACTGTTACTGCCCCATAACTTACATGGGGTTGACCAAACTTGCAGAAACATGTTTATTTCTGCTGAAAAACATGTTTTGACACTTTCAGCACACTGGGGTTAAGATCTGAGTGTGTGGGCTCTTCTGAGCCTTGCTGCTACATGGGGATTCAGTTGTCTGAAAAAACGCGTTTATTTCGGGCTGAAAAACACGTTTTGCAGAGTGTACTGTTACTGCCCCATAACTTACATGGGGTTGACCAAACTTGCAGAAACATGTTTATTTCTGCTGAAAAACACGTTTTGACCCTTTCTGCACACTGGGGTTAAGATCTGAGTGTGTGGGCTCTTCTGAGCCTTGCTGCTACATGGGTATTCAGTTGTCTGAAAAAACGCGTTTATTTCGGGCTGAAAAACACGTTTTGAAAAGTGTACTGTTACTGCCCCATAACTTACATGGGGTTGACCAAACTTGCAGAAACATGTTTATTTCTGCTGAAAAACATGTTTTGACACTTTCAGCACACTGGGGTTAAGATCTGAGTGTGTGGGCTCTTCTGAGCCTTGTTGCTACATGGGGATTCAGTTGTCTGAAAAAACGCGTTTATTTCGGGCTGAAAAACACGTTTTGAAAAGTGTACTGTTACTGCCCCATAACTTACATGGGGTTGACCAAACTTGCAGAAACATGTTTATTTCTGCTGAAAAACATGTTTTGACACTTTCAGCACACTGGGGTTAAGAGCTGAGTGTGTGGGCTCTTCTGAGCCTTGCTGCTACATGGGGATTCAGTTGTCTGAAAAAACGCGTTTATTTCGGGCTGAAAAACACGTTTTGCAGAGTGTACTGTTACTGCCCCATAACTTACATGGGATTGACCAAACTTGCAGAAACATGTTTATTTCTGCTGAAAAACACGTTTTGACCCTTTCTGCACACTGGGGTTAAGAGCTGAGTGTGTGGGCTCTTCTGAGACTTGCTGCTACATGGGTATTCAGTTGTCTGAAAAAACGCGTTTATTTCGGGCTGAAAAACACGTTTTGAAAAGTGTACTGTTACTGCCCCATAACTTACATGGGGTTGACCAAACTTGCAGAAACATGTTTATTTCTGCTGAAAAACATGTTTTGACACTTTCAGCACACTGGGGTTAAGATCTGAGTGTGTGGGCTCTTCTGAGCCTTGTTGCTACATGGGGATTCAGTTGTCTGAAAAAACGCGTTTATTTCGGGCTGAAAAACACGTTTTGAAAAGTGTACTGTTACTGCCCCATAACTTACATGGGGTTGACCAAACTTGCAGAAACATGTTTATTTCTGCTGAAAAACATGTTTTGACACTTTCAGCACACTGGGGTTAAGATCTGAGTGTGTGGGCTCTTCTGAGCCTTGCTGCTACATGGGTATTCAGTTGTCTGAAAAAACGCGTTTATTTCGGGCTGAAAAACACGTTTTGAAAAGTGTACTGTTACTGCCCCATAACTTACATGGGGTTGACCAAACTTGCAGAAACATGTTTATTTCTGCTGAAAAACATGTTTTGAACCTTTCTGCACACTGGGGTTAAGATCTGAGTGTGTGGGCTCTTCTGAGCCTTGCTGCTACATGGGGATTCAGTTGTCTGAAAAAACGCGTTTATTTCGGGCTGAAAAACACGTTTTGCAGAGTGTACTGTTACTGCCCCATAACTTACATGGGGTTGACCAAACTTGCAGAAACATGTTTATTTCTGCTGAAAAACATGTTTTGACACTTTCAGCACACTGGGGTTAAGATCTGAGTGTGTGGGCTCTTCTGAGCCTTGTTGCTACATGGGGATTCAGTTGTCTGAAAAAACGCGTTTATTTCGGGCTGAAAAACACGTTTTGAAAAGTGTACTGTTACTGCCCCATAACTTACATGGGGTTGACCAAACTTGCAGAAACATGTTTATTTCTGCTGAAAAACATGTTTTGACACTTTCAGCACACTGGGGTTAAGATCTGAGTGTGTGGGCTCTTCTGAGCCTTGCTGCTACATGGGTATTCAGTTGTCTGAAAAAACGCGTTTATTTCGGGCTGAAAAACACGTTTTGAAAAGTGTACTGTTACTGCCCCATAACTTACATGGGGTTGACCAAACTTGCAGAAACATGTTTATTTCTGCTGAAAAACATGTTTTGACACTTTCAGCACACTGGTGTTAAGATCTGAGTGTGTGGGCTCTTCTGAGCCTTGTTGCTACATGGGGATTCAGTTGTCTGAAAAAACGCGTTTATTTCGGGCTGAAAAACACGTTTTGAAAAGTGTACTGTTACTGCCCCATAACGTACATGGGGTTGACCAAACTTGCAGAAACATGTTTATTTCTGCTGAAAAACATGTTTTGACACTTTCAGCACACTGGGGTTAAGATCTGAGTGTGTGGGCTCTTCTGAGCCTTGTTGCTACATGGGGATTCAGTTGTCTGAAAAAACGCGTTTATTTCGGGCTGAAAAACACGTTTTGAAAAGTGTACTGTTACTGCCCCATAACTTACATGGGGTTGACCAAACTTGCAGAAACATGTTTATTTCTGCTGAAAAACATGTTTTGACACTTTCAGCACACTGGGGTTAAGATCTGAGTGTGTGGGCTCTTCTGAGCCTTACTGCTACATGGGGATTCAGTTGTCTGAAAAAACGCGTTTATTTCGGGCTGAAAAACACGTTTTGCAGAGTGTACTGTTACTGCCCCATAACTTACATGGGGTTGACCAAACTTGCAGAAACATGTTTATTTCTGCTGAAAAACACGTTTTGACCCATTCTGCACACTGGGGTTAAGATCTGAGTGTGTGGGCTCTTCTGAGCCTTGCTGCTACATGGGTATTCAGTTGTCTGAAAAAACGCGTTTATTTCGGGCTGAAAAACACGTTTTGAAAAGTGTACTGTTACTGCCCCATAACTTACATGGGGTTGACCAAACTTGCAGAAACATGTTTATTTCTGCTGAAAAACATGTTTTGACACTTTCAGCACACTGGGGTTAAGATCTGAGTGTGTGGGCTCTTCTGAGCCTTGCTGCTACATGGGGATTCAGTTGTCTGAAAAAACGCGTTTATTTCGGGCTGAAAAACACGTTTTGCAGAGTGTACTGTTACTGCCCCATAACTTACATGGGGTTGACCAAACTTGCAGAAACATGTTTATTTCTGCTGAAAAACACGTTTTGACCCTTTCTGCACACTGGGGTTAAGATCTGAGTGTGTGGGCTCTTCTGAGCCTTGCTGCTACATGGGTATTCAGTTGTCTGAAAAAACGCGTTTATTTCGGGCTGAAAAACACGTTTTGAAAAGTGTACTGTTACTGCCCCATAACTTACATGGGGTTGACCAAACTTGCAGAAACATGTTTATTTCTGCTGAAAAACATGTTTTGACACTTTCAGCACACTGGGGTTAAGATCTGAGTGTGTGGGCTCTTCTGAGCCTTGTTGCTACATGGGGATTCAGTTGTCTGAAAAAACGCGTTTATTTCGGGCTGAAAAACACGTTTTGAAAAGTGTACTGTTACTGCCCCATAACTTACATGGGGTTGACCAAACTTGCAGAAACATGTTTATTTCTGCTGAAAAACATGTTTTGACACTTTCAGCACACTGGGGTTAAGAGCTGAGTGTGTGGGCTCTTCTGAGCCTTGCTGCTACATGGGGATTCAGTTGTCTGAAAAAACGCGTTTATTTCGGGCTGAAAAACACGTTTTGCAGAGTGTACTGTTACTGCCCCATAACTTACATGGGATTGACCAAACTTGCAGAAACATGTTTATTTCTGCTGAAAAACACGTTTTGACCCTTTCTGCACACTGGGGTTAAGAGCTGAGTGTGTGGGCTCTTCTGAGACTTGCTGCTACATGGGTATTCAGTTGTCTGAAAAAACGCGTTTATTTCGGGCTGAAAAACACGTTTTGAAAAGTGTACTGTTACTGCCCCATAACTTACATGGGGTTGACCAAACTTGCAGAAACATGTTTATTTCTGCTGAAAAACATGTTTTGACACTTTCAGCACACTGGGGTTAAGATCTGAGTGTGTGGGCTCTTCTGAGCCTTGTTGCTACATGGGGATTCAGTTGTCTGAAAAAACGCGTTTATTTCGGGCTGAAAAACATGTTTTGAAAAGTGTACTGTTACTGCCCCATAACTTACATGGGGTTGACCAAACTTGCAGAAACATGTTTATTTCTGCTGAAAAACATGTTTTGACACTTTCAGCACACTGGGGTTAAGATCTGAGTGTGTGGGCTCTTCTGAGCCTTGCTGCTACATGGGTATTCAGTTGTCTGAAAAAACGCGTTTATTTCGGGCTGAAAAACACGTTTTGAAAAGTGTACTGTTACTGCCCCATAACTTACATGGGGTTGACCAAACTTGCAGAAACATGTTTATTTCTGCTGAAAAACATGTTTTGAACCTTTCTGCACACTGGGGTTAAGATCTGAGTATGTGGGCTCTTCTGAGCCTTGCTGCTACATGGGGATTCAGTTGTCTGAAAAAACGCGTTTATTTCGGGCTGAAAAACACGTTTTGCAGAGTGTACTGTTACTGCCCCATAACTTACATGGGGTTGACCAAACTTGCAGAAACATGTTTATTTCTGCTGAAAAACATGTTTTGACACTTTCAGCACACTGGAGTTAAGATCTGAGTGTGTGGGCTCTTCTGAGCCTTGTTGCTACATGGGGATTCAGTTGTCTGAAAAAACGCGTTTATTTCGGGCTGAAAAACACGTTTTGAAAAGGGTACTGTTACTGCCCCATAACTTACATGGGGTTGACCAAACTTGCAGAAACATGTTTATTTCTGCTGAAAAACATGTTTTGACACTTTCAGCACACTGGGGTTAAGATCTGAGTGTGTGGGCTCTTCTGAGCCTTGCTGCTACATGGGGATTCAGTTGTCTGAAAAAACGCGTTTATTTCGGGCTGAAAAACACGTTTTGCAGAGTGTACTGTTACTGCCCCATAACTTACATGGGATTGACCAAACTTGCAGAAACATGTTTATTTCTGCTGAAAAACACGTTTTGACCCTTTCTGCACACTGGGGTTAAGAGCTGAGTGTGTGGGCTCTTCTGAGACTTGCTGCTACATGGGTATTCAGTTGTCTGAAAAAACGCGTTTATTTCGGGCTGAAAAACACGTTTTGAAAAGTGTACTGTTACTGCCCCATAACTTACATGGGGTTGACCAAACTTGCAGAAACATGTTTATTTCTGCTGAAAAACATGTTTTGACACTTTCAGCACACTGGGGTTAAGATCTGAGTGTGTGGGCTCTTCTGAGCCTTGTTGCTACATGGGGATTCAGTTGTCTGAAAAAACGCGTTTATTTCGGGCTGAAAAACACGTTTTGAAAAGTGTACTGTTACTGCCCCATAACTTACATGGGGTTGACCAAACTTGCAGAAACATGTTTATTTCTGCTGAAAAACATGTTTTGACACTTTCAGCACACTGGGGTTAAGATCTGAGTGTGTGGGCTCTTCTGAGCCTTGCTGCTACATGGGTATTCAGTTGTCTGAAAAAACGCGTTTATTTCGGGCTGAAAAACACGTTTTGAAAAGTGTACTGTTACTGCCCCATAACTTACATGGGGTTGACCAAACTTGCAGAAACATGTTTATTTCTGCTGAAAAACACGTTTTGACCCTTTCTGCACACTGGGGTTAAGATCTGAGTGTGTGGGCTCTTCTGAGCCTTGCTGCTACATGGGGATTCAGTTGTCTGAAAAAACGCGTTTATTTCGGGCTGAAAAACACGTTTTGCAGAGTGTACTGTTACTGCCCCATAACTTACATGGGATTGACCAAACTTGCAGAAACATGTTTATTTCTGCTGAAAAACACGTTTTGACCCTTTCTGCACACTGGGGTTAAGAGCTGAGTGTGTGGGCTCTTCTGAGACTTGCTGCTACATGGGTATTCAGTTGTCTGAAAAAACGCGTTTATTTCGGGCTGAAAAACACGTTTTGAAAAGTGTACTGTTACTGCCCCATAACTTACATGGGGTTGACCAAACTTGCAGAAACATGTTTATTTCTGCTGAAAAACATGTTTTGACACTTTCAGCACACTGGGGTTAAGATCTGAGTGTGTGGGCTCTTCTGAGCCTTGTTGCTACATGGGGATTCAGTTGTCTGAAAAAACGCGTTTATTTCGGGCTGAAAAACACGTTTTGAAAAGTGTACTGTTACTGCCCCATAACTTACATGGGGTTGACCAAACTTGCAGAAACATGTTTATTTCTGCTGAAAAACATGTTTTGACACTTTCAGCACACTGGGGTTAAGATCTGAGTGTGTGGGCTCTTCTGAGCCTTGCTGCTACATGGGTATTCAGTTGTCTGAAAAAACGCGTTTATTTCGGGCTGAAAAACACGTTTTGAAAAGTGTACTGTTACTGCCCCATAACTTACATGGGGTTGACCAAACTTGCAGAAACATGTTTATTTCTGCTGAAAAACATGTTTTGACACTTTCAGCACACTGGTGTTAAGATCTGAGTGTGTGGGCTCTTCTGAGCCTTGTTGCTACATGGGGATTCAGTTGTATGAAAAAACGCGTTTATTTCGGGCTGAAAAACACGTTTTGAAAAGTGTACTGTTACTGCCCCATAACTTACATGGGGTTGACCAAACTTGCAGAAACATGTTTATTTCTGCTGAAAAACATGTTTTGACACTTTCAGCACACTGGGGTTAAGATCTGAGTGTGTGGGCTCTTCTGAGCCTTGCTGCTACATGGGTATTCAGTTGTCTGAAAAAACGCGTTTATTTCGGGCTGAAAAACACGTTTTGAAAAGTGTACTGTTACTGCCCCATAACTTACATGGGGTTGACCAAACTTGCAGAAACATGTTTATTTCTGCTGAAAAACATGTTTTGAACCTTTCTGCACACTGGGGTTAAGATCTGAGTATGTGGGCTCTTCTGAGCCTTGCTGCTACATGGGGATTCAGTTGTCTGAAAAAACGCGTTTATTTCGGGCTGAAAAACACGTTTTGCAGAGTGTACTGTTACTGCCCCATAACTTACATGGGGATGACCAAACTTGCAGAAACATGTTTATTTCTGCTGAAAAACATGTTTTGACACTTTCAGCACACTGGAGTTAAGATCTGAGTGTGTGGGCTCTTCTGAGCCTTGTTGCTACATGGGGATTCAGTTGTCTGAAAAAACGCGTTTATTTCGGGCTGAAAAACACGTTTTGAAAAGGGTACTGTTACTGCCCCATAACTTACATGGGGTTGACCAAACTTGCAGAAACATGTTTATTTCTGCTGAAAAACATGTTTTGACACTTTCAGCACACTGGGGTTAAGATCTGAGTGTGTGGGCTCTTCTGAGCCTTGCTGCTACATGGGGATTCAGTTGTCTGAAAAAACGCGTTTATTTCGGGCTGAAAAACACGTTTTGCAGAGTGTACTGTTACTGCCCCATAACTTACATGGGATTGACCAAACTTGCAGAAACATGTTTATTTCTGCTGAAAAACACGTTTTGACCCTTTCTGCACACTGGGGTTAAGAGCTGAGTGTGTGGGCTCTTCTGAGACTTGCTGCTACATGGGTATTCAGTTGTCTGAAAAAACGCGTTTATTTCGGGCTGAAAAACACGTTTTGAAAAGTGTACTGTTACTGCCCCATAACTTACATGGGGTTGACCAAACTTGCAGAAACATGTTTATTTCTGCTGAAAAACATGTTTTGACACTTTCAGCACACTGGGGTTAAGATCTGAGTGTGTGGGCTCTTCTGAGCCTTGTTGCTACATGGGGATTCAGTTGTCTGAAAAAACGCGTTTATTTCGGGCTGAAAAACACGTTTTGAAAAGTGTACTGTTACTGCCCCATAACTTACATGGGGTTGACCAAACTTGCAGAAACATGTTTATTTCTGCTGAAAAACATGTTTTGACACTTTCAGCACACTGGGGTTAAGATCTGAGTGTGTGGGCTCTTCTGAGCCTTGCTGCTACATGGGTATTCAGTTGTCTGAAAAAACGCGTTTATTTCGGGCTGAAAAACACGTTTTGAAAAGTGTACTGTTACTGCCCCATAACTTACATGGGGTTGACCAAACTTGCAGAAACATGTTTATTTCTGCTGAAAAACACGTTTTGACCCTTTCTGCACACTGGGGTTAAGATCTGAGTGTGTGGGCTCTTCTGAGCCTTGCTGCTACATGGGGATTCAGTTGTCTGAAAAAACGCGTTTATTTCGGGCTGAAAAACACGTTTTGCAGAGTGTACTGTTACTGCCCCATAACTTACATGGGATTGACCAAACTTGCAGAAACATGTTTATTTCTGCTGAAAAACACGTTTTGACCCTTTCTGCACACTGGGGTTAAGAGCTGAGTGTGTGGGCTCTTCTGAGACTTGCTGCTACATGGGTATTCAGTTGTCTGAAAAAACGCGTTTATTTCGGGCTGAAAAACACGTTTTGAAAAGTGTACTGTTACTGCCCCATAACTTACATGGGGTTGACCAAACTTGCAGAAACATGTTTATTTCTGCTGAAAAACATGTTTTGACACTTTCAGCACACTGGGGTTAAGATCTGAGTGTGTGGGCTCTTCTGAGCCTTGTTGCTACATGGGGATTCAGTTGTCTGAAAAAACGCGTTTATTTCGGGCTGAAAAACACGTTTTGAAAAGTGTACTGTTACTGCCCCATAACTTACATGGGGTTGACCAAACTTGCAGAAACATGTTTATTTCTGCTGAAAAACATGTTTTGACACTTTCAGCACACTGGGGTTAAGATCTGAGTGTGTGGGCTCTTCTGAGCCTTGCTGCTACATGGGTATTCAGTTGTCTGAAAAAACGCGTTTATTTCGGGCTGAAAAACACGTTTTGAAAAGTGTACTGTTACTGCCCCATAACTTACATGGGGTTGACCAAACTTGCAGAAACATGTTTATTTCTGCTGAAAAACATGTTTTGACACTTTCAGCACACTGGTGTTAAGATCTGAGTGTGTGGGCTCTTCTGAGCCTTGTTGCTACATGGGGATTCAGTTGTCTGAAAAAACGCGTTTATTTCGGGCTGAAAAACACGTTTTGAAAAGTGTACTGTTACTGCCCCATAACTTACATGGGGTTGACCAAACTTGCAGAAACATGTTTATTTCTGCTGAAAAACATGTTTTGACACTTTCAGCACACTGGGGTTAAGATCTGAGTGTGTGGGCTCTTCTGAGCCTTGCTGCTACATGGGGATTCAGTTGTCTGAAAAAACGCGTTTATTTCGGGCTGAAAAACACGTTTTGCAGAGTGTACTGTTACTGCCCCATAACTTACATGGGGTTGACCAAACTTGCAGAAACATGTTTATTTCTGCTGAAAAACACGTTTTGACCCTTTCTGCACACTGGGGTTAAGATCTGAGTGTGTGGGCTCTTCTGAGCCTTGCTGCTACATGGGTATTCAGTTGTCTGAAAAAACGCGTTTATTTCGGGCTGAAAAACACGTTTTGAAAAGTGTACTGTTACTGCCCCATAACTTACATGGGGTTGACCAAACTTGCAGAAACATGTTTATTTCTGCTGAAAAACATGTTTTGACACTTTCAGCACACTGGGGTTAAGATCTGAGTGTGTGGGCTCTTCTGAGCCTTGTTGCTACATGGGGATTCAGTTGTCTGAAAAAACGCGTTTATTTCGGGCTGAAAAACACGTTTTGAAAAGTGTACTGTTACTGCCCCATAACTTACATGGGGTTGACCAAACTTGCAGAAACATGTTTATTTCTGCTGAAAAACATGTTTTGACACTTTCAGCACACTGGGGTTAAGAGCTGAGTGTGTGGGCTCTTCTGAGCCTTGCTGCTACATGGGTATTCAGTTGTCTGAAAAAACGCGTTTATTTCGGGCTGAAAAACACGTTTTGAAAAGTGTACTGTTACTGCCCCATAACTTACATGGGGTTGACCAAACTTGCAGAAACATTATTATTTCTGCTGAAAAACATGTTTTGACACTTTCAGCACACTGGGGTTAAGATCTGAGTGTGTGGGCTCTTCTGAGCCTTGTTGCTACATGGGGATTCAGTTGTCTGAAAAAACGCGTTTATTTCGGGCTGAAAAACACGTTTTGAAAAGTGTACTGTTACTGCCCCATAACTTACATGGGGTTGACCAAACTTGCAGAAACATGTTTATTTCTGCTGAAAAACATGTTTTGACACTTTCAGCACACTGGGGTTAAGATCTGAGTGTGTGGGCTCTTCTGAGCCTTACTGCTACATGGGGATTCAGTTGTCTGAAAAAACGCGTTTATTTCGGGCTGAAAAACACGTTTTGCAGAGTGTACTGTTACTGCCCCATAACTTACATGGGGTTGACCAAACTTGCAGAAACATGTTTATTTCTGCTGAAAAACACGTTTTGACCCTTTCTGCACACTGGGGTTAAGATCTGAGTGTGTGGGCTCTTCTGAGCCTTGCTGCTACATGGGTATTCAGTTGTCTGAAAAAACGCGTTTATTTCGGGCTGAAAAACACGTTTTGAAAAGTGTACTGTTACTGCCCCATAACTTACATGGGGTTGACCAAACTTGCAGAAACATGTTTATTTCTGCTGAAAAACATGTTTTGACACTTTCAGCACACTGGGGTTAAGATCTGAGTGTGTGGGCTCTTCTGAGCCTTGCTGCTACATGGGGATTCAGTTGTCTGAAAAAACGCGTTTATTTCGGGCTGAAAAACACGTTTTGCAGAGTGTACTGTTACTGCCCCATAACTTACATGGGGTTGACCAAACTTGCAGAAACATGTTTATTTCTGCTGAAAAACATGTTTTGACACTTTCAGCACACTGGGGTTAAGATCTGAGTGTGTGGGCTCTTCTGAGCCTTGTTGCTACATGGGGATTCAGTTGTCTGAAAAAACGCGTTTATTTCGGGCTGAAAAACACGTTTTGAAAAGTGTACTGTTACTGCCCCATAACTTACATGGGGTTGACCAAACTTGCAGAAACATGTTTATTTCTGCTGAAAAACATGTTTTGACACTTTCAGCACACTGGGGTTAAGATCTGAGTGTGTGGGCTCTTCTGAGCCTTGCTGCTACATGGGGATTCAGTTGTCTGAAAAAACGCGTTTATTTCGGGCTGAAAAACACGTTTTGAAAAGTGTACTGTTACTGCCCCATAACTTACATGGGGTTGACCAAACTTGCAGAAACATGTTTATTTCTGCTGAAAAACATGTTTTGACACTTTCAGCACACTGGGGTTAAGATCTGAGTGTGTGGGCTCTTCTGAGCCTTGCTGCTACATGGGTATTCAGTTGTCTGAAAAAACGCGTTTATTTCGGGCTGAAAAACACGTTTTGAAAAGTGTACTGTTACTGCCCCATAACTTACATGGGGTTGACCAAACTTGCAGAAACATGTTTATTTCTGCTGAAAAACATGTTTTGACACTTTCAGCACACTGGGGTTAAGATCTGAGTGTGTGGGCTCTTCTGAGCCTTGTTGCTACATGGGGATTCAGTTGTCTGAAAAAACGCGTTTATTTCGGGCTGAAAACACGTTTTGAAAAGTGTACTGTTACTGCCCCATAACTTACATGGGGTTGACCAAACTTGCAGAAACATGTTTATTTCTGCTGAAAAACATGTTTTGACACTTTCAGCACACTGGGGTTAAGATCTGAGTGTGTGGGCTCTTCTGAGCCTTGCTGCTACATGGGGATTCAGTTGTCTGAAAAAACGCGTTTATTTCGGGCTGAAAAACACGTTTTGCAGAGTGTACTGTTACTGCCCCATAACTTACATGGGGTTGACCAAACTTGCAGAAACATGTTTATTTCTGCTGAAAAACACGTTTTGACCCTTTCTGCACACTGGGGTTAAGATCTGAGTGTGTGGGCTCTTCTGAGCCTTGCTGCTACATGGGTATTCAGTTGTCTGAAAAAACGCGTTTATTTCGGGCTGAAAAACACGTTTTGAAAAGTGTACTGTTACTGCCCCATAACTTACATGGGGTTGACCAAACTTGCAGAAACATGTTTATTTCTGCTGAAAAACATGTTTTGACACTTTCAGCACACTGGGGTTAAGATCTGAGTGTGTGGGCTCTTCTGAGCCTTACTGCTACATGGGGATTCAGTTGTCTGAAAAAACGCGTTTATTTCGGGCTGAAAAACACGTTTTGCAGAGTGTACTGTTACTGCCCCATAACTTACATGGGGTTGACCAAACTTGCAGAAACATGTTTATTTCTGCTGAAAAACACGTTTTGACCCTTTCTGCACACTGGGGTTAAGATCTGAGTGTGTGGGCTCTTCTGAGCCTTGCTGCTACATGGGTATTCAGTTGTCTGAAAAAACGCGTTTATTTCGGGCTGAAAAACACGTTTTGAAAAGTGTACTGTTACTGCCCCATAACTTACATGGGGTTGACCAAACTTGCAGAAACATGTTTATTTCTGCTGAAAAACATGTTTTGACACTTTCAGCACACTGGGGTTAAGATCTGAGTGTGTGGGCTCTTCTGAGCCTTGTTGCTACATGGGGATTCAGTTGTCTGAAAAAACGCGTTTATTTCGGGCTGAAAAACACGTTTTGAAAAGTGTACTGTTACTGCCCCATAACTTACATGGGGTTGACCAAACTTGCAGAAACATGTTTATTTCTGCTGAAAAACATGTTTTGACACTTTCAGCACACTGGGGTTAAGATCTGAGTGTGTGGGCTCTTCTGAGCCTTGTTGCTACATGGGGATTCAGTTGTCTGAAAAAACGCGTTTATTTCGGGCTGAAAAACACGTTTTGAAAAGTGTACTGTTACTGCCCCATAACTTACATGGGGTTGACCAAACTTGCAGAAACATGTTTATTTCTGCTGAAAAACATGTTTTGACACTTTCAGCACACTGGGGTTAAGATCTGAGTGTGTGGGCTCTTCTGAGCCTTGCTGCTACATGGGGATTCAGTTGTCTGAAAAAACGCGTTTATTTCGGGCTGAAAAACACGTTTTGCAGAGTGTACTGTTACTGCCCCATAACTTACATGGGATTGACCAAACTTGCAGAAACATGTTTATTTCTGCTGAAAAACACGTTTTGACCCTTTCTGCACACTGGGGTTAAGAGCTGAGTGTGTGGGCTCTTCTGAGACTTGATGCTACATGGGTATTCAGTTGTCTGAAAAAACGCGTTTATTTCGGGCTGAAAAACACGTTTTGAAAAGTGTACTGTTACTGCCCCATAACTTACATGGGGTTGACCAAACTTGCAGAAACATGTTTATTTCTGCTGAAAAACATGTTTTGACACTTTCAGCACACTGGGGTTAAGATCTGAGTGTGTGGGCTCTTCTGAGCCTTGTTGCTACATGGGGATTCAGTTGTCTGAAAAAACGCGTTTATTTCGGGCTGAAAAACACGTTTTGAAAAGTGTACTGTTACTGCCCCATAACTTACATGGGGTTGACCAAACTTGCAGAAACATGTTTATTTCTGCTGAAAAACATGTTTTGACACTTTCAGCACACTGGGGTTAAGATCTGAGTGTGTGGGCTCTTCTGAGCCTTGCTGCTACATGGGTATTCAGTTGTCTGAAAAAACGCGTTTATTTCGGGCTGAAAAACACGTTTTGAAAAGTGTACTGTTACTGCCCCATAACTTACATGGGGTTGACCAAACTTGCAGAAACATGTTTATTTCTGCTGAAAAACACGTTTTGACCCTTTCTGCACACTGGGGTTAAGATCTGAGTGTGTGGGCTCTTCTGAGCCTTGCTGCTACATGGGGATTCAGTTGTCTGAAAAAACGCGTTTATTTCGGGCTGAAAAACACGTTTTGCAGAGTGTACTGTTACTGCCCCATAACTTACATGGGATTGACCAAACTTGCAGAAACATGTTTATTTCTGCTGAAAAACACGTTTTGACCCTTTCTGCACACTGGGGTTAAGAGCTGAGTGTGTGGGCTCTTCTGAGACTTGCTGCTACATGGGTATTCAGTTGTCTGAAAAAACGCGTTTATTTCGGGCTGAAAAACACGTTTTGAAAAGTGTACTGTTACTGCCCCATAACTTACATGGGGTTGACCAAACTTGCAGAAACATGTTTATTTCTGCTGAAAAACATGTTTTGACACTTTCAGCACACTGGGGTTAAGATCTGAGTGTGTGGGCTCTTCTGAGCCTTGTTGCTACATGGGGATTCAGTTGTCTGAAAAAACGCGTTTATTTCGGGCTGAAAAACACGTTTTGAAAAGTGTACTGTTACTGCCCCATAACTTACATGGGGTTGACCAAACTTGCAGAAACATGTTTATTTCTGCTGAAAAACATGTTTTGACACTTTCAGCACACTGGGGTTAAGATCTGAGTGTGTGGGCTCTTCTGAGCCTTGTTGCTACATGGGGATTCAGTTGTCTGAAAAAACGCGTTTATTTCGGGCTGAAAACACGTTTTGAAAAGTGTACTGTTACTGCCCCATAACTTACATGGGGTTGACCAAACTTGCAGAAACATGTTTATTTCTGCTGAAAAACATGTTTTGACACTTTCAGCACACTGGGGTTAAGATCTGAGTGTGTGGGCTCTTCTGAGCCTTGCTGCTACATGGGGATTCAGTTGTCTGAAAAAACGCGTTTATTTCGGGCTGAAAAACACGTTTTGCAGAGTGTACTGTTACTGCCCCATAACTTACATGGGGTTGACCAAACTTGCAGAAACATGTTTATTTCTGCTGAAAAACACGTTTTGACCCTTTCTGCACACTGGGGTTAAGATCTGAGTGTGTGGGCTCTTCTGAGCCTTGCTGCTACATGGGTATTCAGTTGTCTGAAAAAACGCGTTTATTTCGGGCTGAAAAACACGTTTTGAAAAGTGTACTGTTACTGCCCCATAACTTACATGGGGTTGACCAAACTTGCAGAAACATGTTTATTTCTGCTGAAAAACATGTTTTGACACTTTCAGCACACTGGGGTTAAGATCTGAGTGTGTGGGCTCTTCTGAGCCTTACTGCTACATGGGGATTCAGTTGTCTGAAAAAACGCGTTTATTTCGGGCTGAAAAACACGTTTTGCAGAGTGTACTGTTACTGCCCCATAACTTACATGGGGTTGACCAAACTTGCAGAAACATGTTTATTTCTGCTGAAAAACACGTTTTGACCCTTTCTGCACACTGGGGTTAAGATCTGAGTGTGTGGGCTCTTCTGAGCCTTGCTGCTACATGGGTATTCAGTTGTCTGAAAAAACGCGTTTATTTCGGGCTGAAAAACACGTTTTGAAAAGTGTACTGTTACTGCCCCATAACTTACATGGGGTTGACCAAACTTGCAGAAACATGTTTATTTCTGCTGAAAAACATGTTTTGACACTTTCAGCACACTGGGGTTAAGATCTGAGTGTGTGGGCTCTTCTGAGCCTTGTTGCTACATGGGGATTCAGTTGTCTGAAAAAACGCGTTTATTTCGGGCTGAAAAACACGTTTTGAAAAGTGTACTGTTACTGCCCCATAACTTACATGGGGTTGACCAAACTTGCAGAAACATGTTTATTTCTGCTGAAAAACATGTTTTGACACTTTCAGCACACTGGGGTTAAGATCTGAGTGTGTGGGCTCTTCTGAGCCTTGTTGCTACATGGGGATTCAGTTGTCTGAAAAAACGCGTTTATTTCGGGCTGAAAAACACGTTTTGAAAAGTGTACTGTTACTGCCCCATAACTTACATGGGGTTGACCAAACTTGCAGAAACATGTTTATTTCTGCTGAAAAACATGTTTTGACACTTTCAGCACACTGGGGTTAAGATCTGAGTGTGTGGGCTCTTCTGAGCCTTGCTGCTACATGGGGATTCAGTTGTCTGAAAAAACGCGTTTATTTCGGGCTGAAAAACACGTTTTGCAGAGTGTACTGTTACTGCCCCATAACTTACATGGGATTGACCAAACTTGCAGAAACATGTTTATTTCTGCTGAAAAACACGTTTTGACCCTTTCTGCACACTGGGGTTAAGAGCTGAGTGTGTGGGCTCTTCTGAGACTTGATGCTACATGGGTATTCAGTTGTCTGAAAAAACGCGTTTATTTCGGGCTGAAAAACACGTTTTGAAAAGTGTACTGTTACTGCCCCATAACTTACATGGGGTTGACCAAACTTGCAGAAACATGTTTATTTCTGCTGAAAAACATGTTTTGACACTTTCAGCACACTGGGGTTAAGATCTGAGTGTGTGGGCTCTTCTGAGCCTTGTTGCTACATGGGGATTCAGTTGTCTGAAAAAACGCGTTTATTTCGGGCTGAAAAACACGTTTTGAAAAGTGTACTGTTACTGCCCCATAACTTACATGGGGTTGACCAAACTTGCAGAAACATGTTTATTTCTGCTGAAAAACATGTTTTGACACTTTCAGCACACTGGGGTTAAGATCTGAGTGTGTGGGCTCTTCTGAGCCTTGCTGCTACATGGGTATTCAGTTGTCTGAAAAAACGCGTTTATTTCGGGCTGAAAAACACGTTTTGAAAAGTGTACTGTTACTGCCCCATAACTTACATGGGGTTGACCAAACTTGCAGAAACATGTTTATTTCTGCTGAAAAACATGTTTTGAACCTTTCTGCACACTGGGGTTAAGATCTGAGTGTGTGGGCTCTTCTGAGCCTTGCTGCTACATGGGGATTCAGTTGTCTGAAAAAACGCGTTTATTTCGGGCTGAAAAACACGTTTTGCAGAGTGTACTGTTACTGCCCCATAACTTACATGGGGTTGACCAAACTTGCAGAAACATGTTTATTTCTGCTGAAAAACATGTTTTGACACTTTCAGCACACTGGGGTTAAGATCTGAGTGTGTGGGCTCTTCTGAGCCTTGTTGCTACATGGGGATTCAGTTGTCTGAAAAAACGCGTTTATTTCGGGCTGAAAAACACGTTTTGAAAAGTGTACTGTTACTGCCCCATAACTTACATGGGGTTGACCAAACTTGCAGAAACATGTTTATTTCTGCTGAAAAACATGTTTTGACACTTTCAGCACACTGGGGTTAAGATCTGAGTGTGTGGGCTATTCTGAGCCTTGCTGCTACATGGGTATTCAGTTGTCTGAAAAAACGCGTTTATTTCGGGCTGAAAAACACGTTTTGAAAAGTGTACTGTTACTGCCCCATAACTTACATGGGGTTGACCAAACTTGCAGAAACATGTTTATTTCTGCTGAAAAACATGTTTTGACACTTTCAGCACACTGGGGTTAAGATCTGAGTGTGTGGGCTCTTCTGAGCCTTGTTGCTACATGGGGATTCAGTTGTCTGAAAAAACGCGTTTATTTCGGGCTGAAAAACACGTTTTGAAAAGTGTACTGTTACTGCCCCATAACTTACATGGGGTTGACCAAACTTGCAGAAACATGTTTATTTCTGCTGAAAAACATGTTTTGACACTTTCAGCACACTGGGGTTAAGATCTGAGTGTGTGGGCTCTTCTGAGCCTTGTTGCTACATGGGGATTCAGTTGTCTGAAAAAACGCGTTTATTTCGGGCTGAAAAACACGTTTTGAAAAGTGTACTGTTACTGCCCCATAACTTACATGGGGTTGACCAAACTTGCAGAAACATGTTTATTTCTGCTGAAAAACATGTTTTGACACTTTCAGCACACTGGGGTTAAGATCTGAGTGTGTGGGCTCTTCTGAGCCTTGCTGCTACATGGGGATTCAGTTGTCTGAAAAAACGCGTTTATTTCGGGCTGAAAAACACGTTTTGAAAAGTGTACTGTTACTGCCCCATAACTTACATGGGGTTGACCAAACTTGCAGAAACATGTTTATTTCTGCTGAAAAACATGTTTTGACACTTTCAGCACACTGGGGTTAAGATCTGAGTGTGTGGGCTCTTCTGAGCCTTGCTGCTACATGGGGATTCAGTTGTCTGAAAAAACGCGTTTATTTCGGGCTGAAAAACACGTTTTGAAAAGTGTACTGTTACTGCCCCATAACTTACATGGGGTTGACCAAACTTGCAGAAACATGTTTATTTCTGCTGAAAAACACGTTTTGACCCTTTCTGCACACTGGGGTTAAGATCTGAGTGTGTGGGCTCTTCTGAGCCTTGCTGCTACATGGGTATTCAGTTGTCTGAAAAAACGCGTTTATTTCGGGCTGAAAAACACGTTTTGAAAAGTGTACTGTTACTGCCCCATAACTTACATGGGGTTGACCAAACTTGCAGAAACATGTTTATTTCTGCTGAAAAACATGTTTTGACACTTTCAGCACACTGGGGTTAAGATCTGAGTGTGTGGGCTCTTCTGAGCCTTGCTGCTACATGGGGATTCAGTTGTCTGAAAAAACGCGTTTATTTCGGGCTGAAAAACACGTTTTGCAGAGTGTACTGTTACTGCCCCATAACTTACATGGGGTTGACCAAACTTGCAGAAACATGTTTATTTCTGCTGAAAAACATGTTTTGACACTTTCAGCACACTGGGGTTAAGATCTGAGTGTGTGGGCTCTTCTGAGCCTTGTTGCTACATGGGGATTCAGTTGTCTGAAAAAACGCGTTTATTTCGGGCTGAAAAACACGTTTTGAAAAGTGTACTGTTACTGCCCCATAACTTACATGGGGTTGACCAAACTTGCAGAAACATGTTTATTTCTGCTGAAAAACATGTTTTGACACTTTCAGCACGCTGGGGTTAAGATCTGAGTGTGTGGGCTCTTCTGAGCCTTGCTGCTACATGGGGATTCAGTTGTCTGAAAAAACGCGTTTATTTCGGGCTGAAAAACACGTTTTGAAAAGTGTACTGTTACTGCCCCATAACTTACATGGGGTTGACCAAACTTGCAGAAACATGTTTATTTCTGCTGAAAAACATGTTTTGACACTTTCAGCACACTGGGGTTAAGATCTGAGTGTGTGGGCTCTTCTGAGCCTTGCTGCTACATGGGTATTCAGTTGTCTGAAAAAACGCGTTTATTTCGGGCTGAAAAACACGTTTTGAAAAGTGTACTGTTACTGCCCCATAACTTACATGGGGTTGACCAAACTTGCAGAAACATGTTTATTTCTGCTGAAAAACATGTTTTGACACTTTCAGCACACTGGGGTTAAGATCTGAGTGTGTGGGCTCTTCTGAGCCTTGTTGCTACATGGGGATTCAGTTGTCTGAAAAAACGCGTTTATTTCGGGCTGAAAAACACGTTTTGAAAAGTGTACTGTTACTGCCCCATAACTTACATGGGGTTGACCAAACTTGCAGAAACATTATTATTTCTGCTGAAAAACATGTTTTGACACTTTCAGCACACTGGGGTTAAGATCTGAGTGTGTGGGCTCTTCTGAGCCTTGTTGCTACATGGGGATTCAGTTGTCTGAAAAAACGCGTTTATTTCGGGCTGAAAAACACGTTTTGAAAAGTGTACTGTTACTGCCCCATAACTTACATGGGGTTGACCAAACTTGCAGAAACATGTTTATTTCTGCTGAAAAACATGTTTTGACACTTTCAGCACACTGGGGTTAAGATCTGAGTGTGTGGGCTCTTCTGAGCCTTACTGCTACATGGGGATTCAGTTGTCTGAAAAAACGCGTTTATTTCGGGCTGAAAAACACGTTTTGCAGAGTGTACTGTTACTGCCCCATAACTTACATGGGGTTGACCAAACTTGCAGAAACATGTTTATTTCTGCTGAAAAACACGTTTTGACCCTTTCTGCACACTGGGGTTAAGATCTGAGTGTGTGGGCTCTTCTGAGCCTTGCTGCTACATGGGTATTCAGTTGTCTGAAAAAACGCGTTTATTTCGGGCTGAAAAACACGTTTTGAAAAGTGTACTGTTACTGCCCCATAACTTACATGGGGTTGACCAAACTTGCAGAAACATGTTTATTTCTGCTGAAAAACATGTTTTGACACTTTCAGCACACTGGGGTTAAGATCTGAGTGTGTGGGCTCTTCTGAGCCTTGCTGCTACATGGGGATTCAGTTGTCTGAAAAAACGCGTTTATTTCGGGCTGAAAAACACGTTTTGCAGAGTGTACTGTTACTGCCCCATAACTTACATGGGGTTGACCAAACTTGCAGAAACATGTTTATTTCTGCTGAAAAACATGTTTTGACACTTTCAGCACACTGGGGTTAAGATCTGAGTGTGTGGGCTCTTCTGAGCCTTGTTGCTACATGGGGATTCAGTTGTCTGAAAAAACGCGTTTATTTCGGGCTGAAAAACACGTTTTGAAAAGTGTACTGTTACTGCCCCATAACTTACATGGGGTTGACCAAACTTGCAGAAACATGTTTATTTCTGCTGAAAAACATGTTTTGACACTTTCAGCACACTGGGGTTAAGATCTGAGTGTGTGGGCTCTTCTGAGCCTTGCTGCTACATGGGGATTCAGTTGTCTGAAAAAACGCGTTTATTTCGGGCTGAAAAACACGTTTTGAAAAGTGTACTGTTACTGCCCCATAACTTACATGGGGTTGACCAAACTTGCAGAAACATGTTTATTTCTGCTGAAAAACATGTTTTGACACTTTCAGCACACTGGGGTTAAGATCTGAGTGTGTGGGCTCTTCTGAGCCTTGCTGCTACATGGGTATTCAGTTGTCTGAAAAAACGCGTTTATTTCGGGCTGAAAAACACGTTTTGAAAAGTGTACTGTTACTGCCCCATAACTTACATGGGGTTGACCAAACTTGCAGAAACATGTTTATTTCTGCTGAAAAACATGTTTTGACACTTTCAGCACACTGGGGTTAAGATCTGAGTGTGTGGGCTCTTCTGAGCCTTGTTGCTACATGGGGATTCAGTTGTCTGAAAAAACGCGTTTATTTTGGGCTGAAAACACGTTTTGAAAAGTGTACTGTTACTGCCCCATAACTTACATGGGGTTGACCAAACTTGCAGAAACATGTTTATTTCTGCTGAAAAACATGTTTTGACACTTTCAGCACACTGGGGTTAAGATCTGAGTGTGTGGGCTCTTCTGAGCCTTGCTGCTACATGGGGATTCAGTTGTCTGAAAAAACGCGTTTATTTCGGGCTGAAAAACACGTTTTGCAGAGTGTACTGTTACTGCCCCATAACTTACATGGGGTTGACCAAACTTGCAGAAACATGTTTATTTCTGCTGAAAAACACGTTTTGACCCTTTCTGCACACTGGGGTTAAGATCTGAGTGTGTGGGCTCTTCTGAGCCTTGCTGCTACATGGGTATTCAGTTGTCTGAAAAAACGCGTTTATTTCGGGCTGAAAAACACGTTTTGAAAAGTGTACTGTTACTGCCCCATAACTTACATGGGGTTGACCAAACTTGCAGAAACATGTTTATTTCTGCTGAAAAACATGTTTTGACACTTTCAGCACACTGGGGTTAAGATCTGAGTGTGTGGGCTCTTCTGAGCCTTACTGCTACATGGGGATTCAGTTGTCTGAAAAAACGCGTTTATTTCGGGCTGAAAAACACGTTTTGCAGAGTGTACTGTTACTGCCCCATAACTTACATGGGGTTGACCAAACTTGCAGAAACATGTTTATTTCTGCTGAAAAACACGTTTTGACCCTTTCTGCACACTGGGGTTAAGATCTGAGTGTGTGGGCTCTTCTGAGCCTTGCTGCTACATGGGTATTCAGTTGTCTGAAAAAACGCGTTTATTTCGGGCTGAAAAACACGTTTTGAAAAGTGTACTGTTACTGCCCCATAACTTACATGGGGTTGACCAAACTTGCAGAAACATGTTTATTTCTGCTGAAAAACATGTTTTGACACTTTCAGCACACTGGGGTTAAGATCTGAGTGTGTGGGCTCTTCTGAGCCTTGTTGCTACATGGGGATTCAGTTGTCTGAAAAAACGCGTTTATTTCGGGCTGAAAAACACGTTTTGAAAAGTGTACTGTTACTGCCCCATAACTTACATGGGGTTGACCAAACTTGCAGAAACATGTTTATTTCTGCTGAAAAACATGTTTTGACACTTTCAGCACACTGGGGTTAAGATCTGAGTGTGTGGGCTCTTCTGAGCCTTGTTGCTACATGGGGATTCAGTTGTCTGAAAAAACGCGTTTATTTCGGGCTGAAAAACACGTTTTGAAAAGTGTACTGTTACTGCCCCATAACTTACATGGGGTTGACCAAACTTGCAGAAACATGTTTATTTCTGCTGAAAAACATGTTTTGACACTTTCAGCACACTGGGGTTAAGATCTGAGTGTGTGGGCTCTTCTGAGCCTTGCTGCTACATGGGGATTCAGTTGTCTGAAAAAACGCGTTTATTTCGGGCTGAAAAACACGTTTTGCAGAGTGTACTGTTACTGCCCCATAACTTACATGGGATTGACCAAACTTGCAGAAACATGTTTATTTCTGCTGAAAAACACGTTTTGACCCTTTCTGCACACTGGGGTTAAGAGCTGAGTGTGTGGGCTCTTCTGAGACTTGATGCTACATGGGTATTCAGTTGTCTGAAAAAACGCGTTTATTTCGGGCTGAAAAACACGTTTTGAAAAGTGTACTGTTACTGCCCCATAACTTACATGGGGTTGACCAAACTTGCAGAAACATGTTTATTTCTGCTGAAAAACATGTTTTGACACTTTCAGCACACTGGGGTTAAGATCTGAGTGTGTGGGCTCTTCTGAGCCTTGTTGCTACATGGGGATTCAGTTGTCTGAAAAAACGCGTTTATTTCGGGCTGAAAAACACGTTTTGAAAAGTGTACTGTTACTGCCCCATAACTTACATGGGGTTGACCAAACTTGCAGAAACATGTTTATTTCTGCTGAAAAACATGTTTTGACACTTTCAGCACACTGGGGTTAAGATCTGAGTGTGTGGGCTCTTCTGAGCCTTGCTGCTACATGGGTATTCAGTTGTCTGAAAAAACGCGTTTATTTCGGGCTGAAAAACACGTTTTGAAAAGTGTACTGTTACTGCCCCATAACTTACATGGGGTTGACCAAACTTGCAGAAACATGTTTATTTCTGCTGAAAAACATGTTTTGAACCTTTCTGCACACTGGGGTTAAGATCTGAGTGTGTGGGCTCTTCTGAGCCTTGCTGCTACATGGGGATTCAGTTGTCTGAAAAAACGCGTTTATTTCGGGCTGAAAAACACGTTTTGCAGAGTGTACTGTTACTGCCCCATAACTTACATGGGGTTGACCAAACTTGCAGAAACATGTTTATTTCTGCTGAAAAACATGTTTTGACACTTTCAGCACACTGGGGTTAAGATCTGAGTGTGTGGGCTCTTCTGAGCCTTGTTGCTACATGGGGATTCAGTTGTCTGAAAAAACGCGTTTATTTCGGGCTGAAAAACACGTTTTGAAAAGTGTACTGTTACTGCCCCATAACTTACATGGGGTTGACCAAACTTGCAGAAACATGTTTATTTCTGCTGAAAAACATGTTTTGACACTTTCAGCACACTGGGGTTAAGATCTGAGTGTGTGGGCTATTCTGAGCCTTGCTGCTACATGGGTATTCAGTTGTCTGAAAAAACGCGTTTATTTCGGGCTGAAAAACACGTTTTGAAAAGTGTACTGTTACTGCCCCATAACTTACATGGGGTTGACCAAACTTGCAGAAACATGTTTATTTCTGCTGAAAAACATGTTTTGACACTTTCAGCACACTGGGGTTAAGATCTGAGTGTGTGGGCTCTTCTGAGCCTTGTTGCTACATGGGGATTCAGTTGTCTGAAAAAACGCGTTTATTTCGGGCTGAAAAACACGTTTTGAAAAGTGTACTGTTACTGCCCCATAACTTACATGGGGTTGACCAAACTTGCAGAAACATGTTTATTTCTGCTGAAAAACATGTTTTGACACTTTCAGCACACTGGGGTTAAGATCTGAGTGTGTGGGCTCTTCTGAGCCTTGTTGCTACATGGGGATTCAGTTGTCTGAAAAAACGCGTTTATTTCGGGCTGAAAAACACGTTTTGAAAAGTGTACTGTTACTGCCCCATAACTTACATGGGGTTGACCAAACTTGCAGAAACATGTTTATTTCTGCTGAAAAACATGTTTTGACACTTTCAGCACACTGGGGTTAAGATCTGAGTGTGTGGGCTCTTCTGAGCCTTGCTGCTACATGGGGATTCAGTTGTCTGAAAAAACGCGTTTATTTCGGGCTGAAAAACACGTTTTGAAAAGTGTACTGTTACTGCCCCATAACTTACATGGGGTTGACCAAACTTGCAGAAACATGTTTATTTCTGCTGAAAAACATGTTTTGACACTTTCAGCACACTGGGGTTAAGATCTGAGTGTGTGGGCTCTTCTGAGCCTTGCTGCTACATGGGGATTCAGTTGTCTGAAAAAACGCGTTTATTTCGGGCTGAAAAACACGTTTTGAAAAGTGTACTGTTACTGCCCCATAACTTACATGGGGTTGACCAAACTTGCAGAAACATGTTTATTTCTGCTGAAAAACACGTTTTGACCCTTTCTGCACACTGGGGTTAAGATCTGAGTGTGTGGGCTCTTCTGAGCCTTGCTGCTACATGGGTATTCAGTTGTCTGAAAAAACGCGTTTATTTCGGGCTGAAAAACACGTTTTGAAAAGTGTACTGTTACTGCCCCATAACTTACATGGGGTTGACCAAACTTGCAGAAACATGTTTATTTCTGCTGAAAAACATGTTTTGACACTTTCAGCACACTGGGGTTAAGATCTGAGTGTGTGGGCTCTTCTGAGCCTTGCTGCTACATGGGGATTCAGTTGTCTGAAAAAACGCGTTTATTTCGGGCTGAAAAACACGTTTTGCAGAGTGTACTGTTACTGCCCCATAACTTACATGGGGTTGACCAAACTTGCAGAAACATGTTTATTTCTGCTGAAAAACATGTTTTGACACTTTCAGCACACTGGGGTTAAGATCTGAGTGTGTGGGCTCTTCTGAGCCTTGTTGCTACATGGGGATTCAGTTGTCTGAAAAAACGCGTTTATTTCGGGCTGAAAAACACGTTTTGAAAAGTGTACTGTTACTGCCCCATAACTTACATGGGGTTGACCAAACTTGCAGAAACATGTTTATTTCTGCTGAAAAACATGTTTTGACACTTTCAGCACGCTGGGGTTAAGATCTGAGTGTGTGGGCTCTTCTGAGCCTTGCTGCTACATGGGGATTCAGTTGTCTGAAAAAACGCGTTTATTTCGGGCTGAAAAACACGTTTTGAAAAGTGTACTGTTACTGCCCCATAACTTACATGGGGTTGACCAAACTTGCAGAAACATGTTTATTTCTGCTGAAAAACATGTTTTGACACTTTCAGCACACTGGGGTTAAGATCTGAGTGTGTGGGCTCTTCTGAGCCTTGCTGCTACATGGGTATTCAGTTGTCTGAAAAAACGCGTTTATTTCGGGCTGAAAAACACGTTTTGAAAAGTGTACTGTTACTGCCCCATAACTTACATGGGGTTGACCAAACTTGCAGAAACATGTTTATTTCTGCTGAAAAACATGTTTTGACACTTTCAGCACACTGGGGTTAAGATCTGAGTGTGTGGGCTCTTCTGAGCCTTGTTGCTACATGGGGATTCAGTTGTCTGAAAAAACGCGTTTATTTCGGGCTGAAAAACACGTTTTGAAAAGTGTACTGTTACTGCCCCATAACTTACATGGGGTTGACCAAACTTGCAGAAACATGTTTATTTCTGCTGAAAAACATGTTTTGACACTTTCAGCACACTGGGGTTAAGATCTGAGTGTGTGGGCTCTTCTGAGCCTTGCTGCTACATGGGGATTCAGTTGTCTGAAAAAACGCGTTTATTTCGGGCTGAAAAACACGTTTTGCAGAGTGTACTGTTACTGCCCCATAACTTACATGGGGTTGACCAAACTTGCAGAAACATGTTTATTTCTGCTGAAAAACACGTTTTGACCCTTTCTGCACACTGGGGTTAAGATCTGAGTGTGTGGGCTCTTCTGAGCCTTGCTGCTACATGGGTATTCAGTTGTCTGAAAAAACGCGTTTATTTCGGGCTGAAAAACACGTTTTGAAAAGTGTACTGTTACTGCCCCATAACTTACATGGGGTTGACCAAACTTGCAGAAACATGTTTATTTCTGCTGAAAAACATGTTTTGACACTTTCAGCACACTGGGGTTAAGATCTGAGTGTGTGGGCTCTTCTGAGCCTTACTGCTACATGGGGATTCAGTTGTCTGAAAAAACGCGTTTATTTCGGGCTGAAAAACACGTTTTGCAGAGTGTACTGTTACTGCCCCATAACTTACATGGGGTTGACCAAACTTGCAGAAACATGTTTATTTCTGCTGAAAAACACGTTTTGACCCTTTCTGCACACTGGGGTTAAGATCTGAGTGTGTGGGCTCTTCTGAGCCTTGCTGCTACATGGGTATTCAGTTGTCTGAAAAAACGCGTTTATTTCGGGCTGAAAAACACGTTTTGAAAAGTGTACTGTTACTGCCCCATAACTTACATGGGGTTGACCAAACTTGCAGAAACATGTTTATTTCTGCTGAAAAACATGTTTTGACACTTTCAGCACACTGGGGTTAAGATCTGAGTGTGTGGGCTCTTCTGAGCCTTGTTGCTACATGGGGATTCAGTTGTCTGAAAAAACGCGTTTATTTCGGGCTGAAAAACACGTTTTGAAAAGTGTACTGTTACTGCCCCATAACTTACATGGGGTTGACCAAACTTGCAGAAACATGTTTATTTCTGCTGAAAAACATGTTTTGACACTTTCAGCACACTGGGGTTAAGATCTGAGTGTGTGGGCTCTTCTGAGCCTTGTTGCTACATGGGGATTCAGTTGTCTGAAAAAACGCGTTTATTTCGGGCTGAAAAACACGTTTTGAAAAGTGTACTGTTACTGCCCCATAACTTACATGGGGTTGACCAAACTTGCAGAAACATGTTTATTTCTGCTGAAAAACATGTTTTGACACTTTCAGCACACTGGGGTTAAGATCTGAGTGTGTGGGCTCTTCTGAGCCTTGCTGCTACATGGGGATTCAGTTGTCTGAAAAAACGCGTTTATTTCGGGCTGAAAAACACGTTTTGCAGAGTGTACTGTTACTGCCCCATAACTTACATGGGATTGACCAAACTTGCAGAAACATGTTTATTTCTGCTGAAAAACACGTTTTGACCCTTTCTGCACACTGGGGTTAAGAGCTGAGTGTGTGGGCTCTTCTGAGACTTGATGCTACATGGGTATTCAGTTGTCTGAAAAAACGCGTTTATTTCGGGCTGAAAAACACGTTTTGAAAAGTGTACTGTTACTGCCCCATAACTTACATGGGGTTGACCAAACTTGCAGAAACATGTTTATTTCTGCTGAAAAACATGTTTTGACACTTTCAGCACACTGGGGTTAAGATCTGAGTGTGTGGGCTCTTCTGAGCCTTGTTGCTACATGGGGATTCAGTTGTCTGAAAAAACGCGTTTATTTCGGGCTGAAAAACACGTTTTGAAAAGTGTACTGTTACTGCCCCATAACTTACATGGGGTTGACCAAACTTGCAGAAACATGTTTATTTCTGCTGAAAAACATGTTTTGACACTTTCAGCACACTGGGGTTAAGATCTGAGTGTGTGGGCTCTTCTGAGCCTTGCTGCTACATGGGTATTCAGTTGTCTGAAAAAACGCGTTTATTTCGGGCTGAAAAACACGTTTTGAAAAGTGTACTGTTACTGCCCCATAACTTACATGGGGTTGACCAAACTTGCAGAAACATGTTTATTTCTGCTGAAAAACATGTTTTGAACCTTTCTGCACACTGGGGTTAAGATCTGAGTGTGTGGGCTCTTCTGAGCCTTGCTGCTACATGGGGATTCAGTTGTCTGAAAAAACGCGTTTATTTCGGGCTGAAAAACACGTTTTGCAGAGTGTACTGTTACTGCCCCATAACTTACATGGGGTTGACCAAACTTGCAGAAACATGTTTATTTCTGCTGAAAAACATGTTTTGACACTTTCAGCACACTGGGGTTAAGATCTGAGTGTGTGGGCTCTTCTGAGCCTTGTTGCTACATGGGGATTCAGTTGTCTGAAAAAACGCGTTTATTTCGGGCTGAAAAACACGTTTTGAAAAGTGTACTGTTACTGCCCCATAACTTACATGGGGTTGACCAAACTTGCAGAAACATGTTTATTTCTGCTGAAAAACATGTTTTGACACTTTCAGCACACTGGGGTTAAGATCTGAGTGTGTGGGCTATTCTGAGCCTTGCTGCTACATGGGTATTCAGTTGTCTGAAAAAACGCGTTTATTTCGGGCTGAAAAACACGTTTTGAAAAGTGTACTGTTACTGCCCCATAACTTACATGGGGTTGACCAAACTTGCAGAAACATGTTTATTTCTGCTGAAAAACATGTTTTGACACTTTCAGCACACTGGGGTTAAGATCTGAGTGTGTGGGCTCTTCTGAGCCTTGTTGCTACATGGGGATTCAGTTGTCTGAAAAAACGCGTTTATTTCGGGCTGAAAAACACGTTTTGAAAAGTGTACTGTTACTGCCCCATAACTTACATGGGGTTGACCAAACTTGCAGAAACATGTTTATTTCTGCTGAAAAACATGTTTTGACACTTTCAGCACACTGGGGTTAAGATCTGAGTGTGTGGGCTCTTCTGAGCCTTGTTGCTACATGGGGATTCAGTTGTCTGAAAAAACGCGTTTATTTCGGGCTGAAAAACACGTTTTGAAAAGTGTACTGTTACTGCCCCATAACTTACATGGGGTTGACCAAACTTGCAGAAAACATGTTTATTTCTGCTGAAAAACATGTTTTGACACTTTCAGCACACTGGGGTTAAGATCTGAGTGTGTGGGCTCTTCTGAGCCTTGCTGCTACATGGGTATTCAGTTGTCTGAAAAAACGCGTTTATTTCGGGCTGAAAAACACGTTTTGAAAAGTGTACTGTTACTGCCCCATAACTTACATGGGGTTGACCAAACTTGCAGAAACATGTTTATTTCTGCTGAAAAACATGTTTTGAACCTTTCTGCACACTGGGGTTAAGATCTGAGTGTGTGGGCTCTTCTGAGCCTTGCTGCTACATGGGGATTCAGTTGTCTGAAAAAACGCGTTTATTTCGGGCTGAAAAACACGTTTTGCAGAGTGTACTGTTACTGCCCCATAACTTACATGGGGTTGACCAAACTTGCAGAAACATGTTTATTTCTGCTGAAAAACATGTTTTGACACTTTCAGCACACTGGGGTTAAGATCTGAGTGTGTGGGCTCTTCTGTGCCTTGTTGCTACATGGGGATTCAGTTGTCTGAAAAAACGCGTTTATTTCGGGCTGAAAAACACGTTTTGAAAAGTGTACTGTTACTGCCCCATAACTTACATGGGGTTGACCAAACTTGCAGAAACATGTTTATTTCTGCTGAAAAACATGTTTTGACACTTTCA